>NW_024424452.1:61555692-61697294 GCF_017311325.1 Ursus maritimus
AAGAGTGTAATTAGAAGTGAAAACATAAGAGACTATTAACTAAAAAGACACAAATTTGAAGTCTTGGTTTTCTTAACAGTGCTTTAGATTTGGCATAGATTCTTATAAAACATCCACTTATCTTCACTGTTCATCCTTACTTATACCTTTGGCTGATTTGGTGATAGAAGAGTTTAAATTTGTTGATTCCTATCCAGTTACATGGAAGAAAGATATTTTGCTTCTTTGTTTGGTGACAATCTCTGTTATAGATCACATACAGTTAATTTCAAGGATGCCAGAAGGAGGGAAGGTAAAGAGAGAAGAAAAGAAAGAAAAGAAAGTCAAAACAAGGAAAGGAAAAGAAAGTGTTAGGGGAAAAAATGTGTATTCAAATACACCAGTGTAGTGGGAAAAAAACCATATTTGAATTTAAGGGGAAACTTCATGTTGGCAAAATGCACGAGTATTCATTTAAAAATTCATCTTTGATTTTCTGCCAACAGAATTGTGTATGCGGTTACTACCCATTTAGTAAATATCAATGACTTACACAAAACAGCACAAAAACTGAATTTTCTTTCATTTATTTTTCTGGCTAGCTTGAAGAGGAAATATGGGAGAAATGTTAAGTTTGCTATCCAATCTTGAGATATCATCAGTTTAGTATATGGAAAAAAGCATTCTAAATTGGGAAATAGTTGTTGGAATGAAAATATTTTTCTTAAACTAGATAGGTTCATAGATTCAAATAGTTTGGGAGTGAAGTAGAAAATTTAATAAAAGGAAACCTTTAGCAAATAGAAAAACTTAGAATCTAAGTCTCATAATACTGTATTTTGGGAGTTTGATAACTATAGCTTGCAGACTGAATCTGGCCTGGCACCTGTTTCTTTTTAAAATAAAGTCTTACTGTAACATACACTGGTACATTTGTTTACACATGTTTACATATCATCTAGGGCTGACTTTGTGCTACAAATGCTGACGTTAGTAGTGTGTCAGAATCCGTATGGGCCACAAAGCCAAAACAATTTACTGTTGGGCCCTATAAACAAAAAGTTTGTTGATTTCTGTATTTATTTAAAACATAATATCCTTCTACTTCAACTTAAATACAATGCCTTCTAAGTTTAGTTTAGTTTAGTTTTGTTTTGTTTTTTGCAATTTTACCTGCCTTACTGGTCTTTGCATCTATGAATTGCTGTTACAATTAAAGACATATTCATACCATTCACTGCTTACTTTTTCTCTATTTCCTTACAACTATATTGCATATAAGGGTTGAAACTATCCTTCTTTGATATTTTTTATTACAGAGCTCATTGTAAATATTATGTCACTGAAAGATATTGTTAGCTATATATCAACATCTTTTTAGAAAAATAAGTTTATAGGACAACTAAAACTACATCCTTAATTCATTAAAGGTTTGTTATTCGCTGTATTTTACTTTAAAAATAATTTCTAGTACCAAAAAGTGGCTCATGGAAGAGAAAATCCTTAAAACTAAAATTTTTAAAAAATATTTTTAAAGTCTTTTTAACATTGTTCAATAAAAATATAAAACATCAACCACCCACAGGTAGCACTTTCTACTAGCAGATATGTGTTACAAAAAAAAAGTTTGTCATTAGATTAAAGCACCATTTACAATTTTTTCATATATGCTCTAATAATTGTTTTTGTCACTTGTTTTCTATTAACTGAAATCAAAAGATATATTGGGTATAAGCATAAACTATGCATTATTACTGATGTGTTAACCAACTAACACCTTGGCAGCCCCTCCATTAGGGCAATATACTAAAAATCCCATTCTTGATTAACTGAATTAATGTTGAAGGATCTTTATTCAAGCAAACAGTTGACATCTTGGTTTTACAAATAAACTTGAAGAAAGACAATGACACAAATTATGAAAAGAATAATATTTCTGAAAAGATAATGCATACTCAATAGTAAAATTCAAGCAATAAATAAAGAAGCACAAGAAGAAAGAAATTCTGAGAACTTGATAATGAAATAACCATTGCTAATATTTGATGAGACTTTTTTAATCCGAAAAGTACATAATCCAGATTACAACATGCTGAAGTTTCATAAAATGATCCCATTCTTGTGTCCAGCAGCTTCAGATGAAAAAACAAACATTGCTACACCCCCAAAGTACCTTAATGTCGCCTACCAGTCAAAATCTAAGGACAATTGCTATCCTGAATTATACCATTTGTTTTGCCTATATTGAAGCTTTATATAATCAAATCATAAAGAATATACTTTTTTTGTGTTTAACTTTTTTCACTCACATGGTTTTTGATTTTTATCTATACTGTTAGATACTTCTTAGTATGTAAAATCTCATTACAGTTCTGTTTTTGAATGAGATATAACTGGTTTACCTATTTCACTCAGGAGAAGCATTTGGATAGTTTCCTGTCATTAACTATTATTGATAATGTTCCTTTAGACATACGAACGTTTTATTTTAGGTAATTATATTATAGGTATGCATATGTTTAATCTGGTATACAATGCCAAACACTTTTCCAAAGGTGTTCATAATGTATATTTATTCCTGTGCTCAACACATTTATCATCTTTTGGTATTTTCTGTTTTTTAAATTTTAGCCATCCTGTTGAATAGGGAATGAATCTCAATTTTGTTTTAATATACATTTTTCCTGGTGGCTAATAACATTTGCACAGAAATTTTTGGTCATTTTTTGGCTGATATTTTGTTGGGTTATTTGCCTTTTATTATTAATACATTGGAATTCTTTGTAGTTGGGGATATGAATCTTTTCTTGGAAAAAAACTATATTTCAAGTACTTTTATCCATACTTTGATGTGTATATTCGCTCTTATAAAATGTCTTTGATGAATAGAAGTTTTTATGTTTAATATAATCCAACTTATCATGCTTACTTGTACAGTTATTGCTTGTTTAATCTTGATTGAGAAATAATTCCTACTCTGAGATTTTTAAGGTATTTCCCTCTGTGTTATCTTCTAGGAGATAATTCTCTTTCTATTCATGCTTAAATCTGTAAACTATTTTGAATATATTTTTATGTTTGGTGTGAGGTAGGGGTCACAACATTTTTAAAGTTTTTCTCGTGGCTATTTAAGCAGACTAGTGGTATTTCTTAAAATATCACTTTTTCCTCTCTCTTCACCTCAGAGGCAGATTTGTCACACATCAGGTAATCATACAGTGTGTGTCTGTCTGGTTTCTCTTTTTTCTATTTCGTTGGTCATTTTTTTTTTTTTTTGTATTCTTGCACTAATGCCACGCTCTCTTACATACCAATGCTGTATAAGAGTCTTGATATCTGGTGTTAGATGGTGATGATACCAATAATGGTGGTACCAAACATTTTTTGTTGTTGTTTTATGCAGTTTTTCTTTATGTTATTAAGTGGAAGTATTGCTTTATTTTCCTTCTGAACATTTTATGATTAAATAGTGGCTGTCTATCTCACTAGTAATACTTTTTGCTGAAAGTTATTTTGCTGTATCTGATTTTGCTTCCAAATCTGATGCCAAGAAGTAATAGAAAATAG
The DNA here is from genome assembly GCF_017311325.1 of Ursus maritimus. Classification (NCBI taxonomy): domain Eukaryota; kingdom Metazoa; phylum Chordata; class Mammalia; order Carnivora; family Ursidae; genus Ursus; species Ursus maritimus. Next base: position 61,559,239 of record NW_024424452.1, read on the forward strand.
GGTGAGAAAGTTATTTTCAGTAGAAATACTTTACTAAAAATACAGTGCCATGGATCATAAAATGTAATCACATGAAATCCAGGGGTAGTGACCAATTATTCTGGATCTGTTTACTTACATCTTTTTTTTTATGTTATCTTCAACATGAGATTCAATATGAGATTCCTATGCTAAGATCTACATGAGAAGATCTCAATTCCACTGTTACGCCACTTAGTAACAAAGGCATCAATATGGATTTTGATTCCCATATTTGAGAAATTGCTCCTAGACTTGGGGAACAAGGTGAAAGGAAGCTCTAGGTTGTTTCCTTACTTACAGCTACATAGGTCACTAGAAGTTTAGTCACAATGGGAATTTTTAAAATATATATTGAAGACCTGTTTAATATGTCAGAAGTACTATATATGTACAGTTTATTGAATTTTAAAGTGTCAACATTATTATAAGTCAAGGAGAAAGTGCAGTAATATTAAATGGGTGAATGTTTCTATATCACGTTAATAATTAGATAAACATTGACAATAAGAAATATATCAATAATATCAAGATGTCTCACTTTTCTCATATTAGTCACCAAGCCCTGCTAATTTTGCATGTAAATATACAGATATTGCACCCCTTTTCCATTCATATAACTTGGCTCACTCAAAATTTCCATCCTCACTTTCACCACATTTTTGTGCATATTATACACAGAAGTCGCTTGTACCAATGCACGAAACAATTAAATTGCAAACACATCATATTTATATAAGACCTTTTCTTTGTATGAGTTGATTTTTTCTTTGCAGTATCTTTCTCACTTCATCCACATGGAATTCGTGGTTACACTTCAAGAATCAGCTTGTGCTTCACTTTTATTATTATTGCATCTGCCCTCCACATTGTCCTCCCTGGCACAAACAGTAATGTCAATAAATCCAGTGTGCCTTTTCATGGATTTTTGGGTTCTGTTGTTATATTGTGGCATTGGGCCGTATCCTTAACTTCTATTATTATTGATGGGAACATACTTTAATTTCTCAATTTCCAACTGTGTAATGGAAGCAACAATAGAGCCTGCTTCATAAATGCATTATGATGTCTGAATAAGACAGTGATGACAATATGCTTGGGTTAGTACCAGGAACATAATAAGAAGAGCCCAGTGACTATTGTTAATAGTGTCACACTTCTATTGTTTATTGTAATACAATTTTTGATTCTCTCATCTTGCATTTCTGAGATATTGTGAGCTAATTAAGAAAAACTGTGACTTGTCCATGACTTATTAGGGAAAGATAGTTTTCATGTAATCTAAGCCTAAGTCAATGCCTAGTGCTAAAATTGTGTTTACTAATCTTTAAAATAAATAGATTCTTACCTACTCAGATGGTTGTATTGAAGACTGAGATAATGTATCTTGATTTCTTGCCAAACTATAAAGTGTTAAACAAGCATTTTATGATATATATGCATTCAAATAACCAAAAATTACCTTTGCTGTTTTCCTCTCCAATATCTAAAAAGAAACCCATTTATGAAAACTGGTTGAATAATTCTGTCAAATTTAAGACAAATTCTGAAAAACTTTAGAATGAGCTCTCTGGAGAAAATATGCAAAGCCACCATATGTACTCCCGTTTTTACCTTTCATGATTCATGAGTCCAGAGATAGTTGTTACAGACATAAACTCCTTATGAAACTAGAAAAATTATTTTTTCTCAGTGAGAAAAATGGTTAATGCTTCACATTGGCAGCTTTTAAGACTTTGAGGAAATGTTTTCTGAAATCTAACCTCACCCAAATGGCTACACTTACCTGTGATATTATAAGGAATACATTTTAATAATATCATAATAAGTAGTCATAAATATTTAATAATTGTAAAAGCCACATATCTATTTGGGTGTCTTAATAATATATAGATTCAAAATTTTTAAGCAGATTGAAAGTATTTGCAGGTTACTGCTTCTATGGCATTAACTAGACTTTTATGTACCAAGATTGTATAAATAGAAATTTTAATGACTATATTTGACTAACACATTTGAAGATATCCAGGGCAGCACAGCTGCCTAATATACATAAAATAGATTGTTGTGCCAAGTTCTTTAATAAACTATGGAACTAGTCCTAGAAAAAGAGGCAGAAAACATAAGCAGGTGGTATTTTTACTGTTTTATCATATTATTCTCTAGTTTCTTCCCTTTGGCTACCATTGCCTACCAGATGTGTTTTTTATCTTTCCTTTTAATTAAAAAAAAAAACTTTAATGTGATCTATATCTTTACTTGGCTCTATACCTTAGAAAAAATCAGTTTATATACTATTTAATCACCATGATAAAAAACACTATAGAGTTAAAAGGAATAAGACTATGTTAACTAAATATGTAGAAGAAAAGCTCTTCAATAAATATTGGATACATTTTCCACTGTCTAAAAACAAATGAACAAAAAAAAAAAACTTTCGGGACCACATAAACACTTTAAGTTTTCAGGTTACCACATATTTAACAGTTATATATTTCTCATAGTCAATAAAAATAGTTATATCACTGTATATCAACCTTCCAATGGCAGATGGAATACATTTTCAACATTAGAATGTTCTCAGTAGCTATACATGATACGATTCTAAAATATGGAGGCTTAATATTTTATTCTCTATGAGGATTAATTTCATGATAAAATCATAAAATAATGATTTTTTTCTCCTAAATAATGGAAGATTAAGGAAAAATTGAAGAGAAGTCATAGTCCTTAATAGGGTTTATTTTCTATATATATTGTAGATAATTTATTTATTATTTTAATCATGTTTTTACTCACATACTTATAAAATGGAAAACCAAATAGAAAAAATATAGTGACTATATCTGATGCCAACTCTGCTAGATCCCACAGCTGCCCCCCCAAAAACAAAACAAAACAAAACAAAAAACCCCCATTCTTTGCCCAAAGAAAACTCAAAATATAAAAGAAGGAGCCAGAGCAGAGGTAGACAGAGGGTGGGATTACATACATTAAACTTGAGTGAAATGATGACAAATTTAATGTCCAAGTGTTATTGAGACCTAAAAAAAATGTAACCCAAACTAAAGGAGGAAGAGAAAATACCATGTAGAAAATAAGAATGGTTTTATCTTGAAACCTGAGTAAACCTTTCTAAATATGGTAATGGAAGGGAGCAATATATGAGGGAGTTCTGGAAGAGAGCATTCCTAGAAGTTGAAGGATCCATTAAGGTTTGAAGGAGTTAGCATGAATAGGAAAAATAGATGCTGTTAAAATTGCAAGGTGTTCTCCAACCCTTACACACATGTGCACACATCATACACACACACAACCTTCTCCCCTTTATTCTGTGATCAAAATAAATGAGGAACCAAGGAGAGGTAAAGGAGACCTTGTGGTTCAGACACTGGGATACACAGGGAGTTGATGAGGATAGATGCTTACCTATTTCTGGGCAGTAAATGCAATCTTATCAGACTAAAAAGCCTCCACATTCTTCAAAACAATAAAATGCACAGTTTTCATTGCACTGGAGATGCCATTTGGTTTTCCAAAATGTTCTAAGAAAAATAGTGTCAAAAAAACCTTCTATCATGACACAATAAATTGCGCAGAGCCTATAACCCTGTCTCCTTGCAGGCTCAATTCTCCTCTTGTATCTACCCAGTCCTTCAAAATTAGAAATACTGACTGCCTAGGGCTGTCTCACCTTTGGAAGGAGGCCACACCAACTCATGGATTCCATATAGTGTATCTAGTTTATAAGCTCAGCCTTGACAAAATGCCAAATATCTTTCAGTATGTATATCTCTTCCTGGGTCAAGGAAGAGATTTTTTTCAATACTTTGGGTTCCCTTGGAATTGTGTTGTAGATATAAGTCTGGGGGCAATGAGAGTTAATGTTTCCAAAAGAATCAGCATCCTTTTGCAAAAACCCACCTCAGGTGAAAGCATTAGAGACTCTTAGAAAGTCATCTAATCTCCCCAACGGTGAGAGAATGGATGCAAGAGTGAATATACTCATGTACTCAGATTAATTGAAATCTACCAATTTGAGTTACTACTCTAATTCTCAGGACACTACTCTTTCCCAATTGATATTGTAAATTTCATACAAAAGAACATTTTTAATTACATTATAATTTTGCAACTTGCATGATAAAATTCAAAGTCTTGATTTCGGATATTTTCTGCATTTCCAAGACATAAGATTCCTTTAGAGCATTCATAGAAGTCCTGTGGTTTTCTGCCCTGTGCTGAATTTTTCATTTTCTTCACTATATTATCTGTAAGTTAGTAAGGAGTAGCCAACTGACCCAACAATCCTTCTTGTCTACAGTTTCATCAAAATCTGTTGCAATAGTTATTGTTCTCCTAAAGCTGTGTCATCAATAGATCCTTCATTCCACAAGACTTCAGGTGATAATTTAAGCAGCTATTTGCCACTGCAGGCCATCGACTTCCAGTATCCTAGTTCCATTAAATTAAAACCATTAATTTCTTTGAATCTAACCAAATCAGATAAGCAATTCCAGATTCCCATCTGTAAACGGTTTATTTCCTGGAACCTTGTGTACCATATATTTTCTATTTTTATATTCTCTTTTTCTCCTTGATTAATTTTTCTAGAAAACAAAACGTTAAATGCTTGACCACATTACTTCTCATATATCTGACACCATTCATAGTTGTATAATTTTATTCTCATTATTTCTTCAAATACATATTTAAATGTGGATATTTATGTGATAACTCTTCTGAGCAAGGACATATCTGAGAAAACGTATATGAAATATTCCCTCCTATTTAAAGACAATCCAGTTGATAAAATTCTAAGTCCAAGGTTATTTTATTTAAATACATTAAAAATATTATGTTCGCATACCCAGTATTGCTGGTGAGAGGCTAGATATCTGCCCAATTCTCATTTCTTTGTTGATGATTTCTTTTCTTCTTGAAAGTTTTACCATTTACTACAGAATTTTTATTTGCTTAAATTTTATTCTGTATTTTCTTTTCTTTTTCTTTTCTTTTTTTTTTAATTTTTCTTTTTTCCCATTTTGTCTCCATTTTGGAACTCTATGTGCCTTTTTAATGTGAAGTTTTTCATCGCTTTCTAATTCTGGGTAAATATTCCAATTTTTCTATCTTGACTTTTCTACTAGAGCTCCTACAGTCCCAATTTGGACACTTCTACCACTATATTCTTTATCTGTAAGGTTTTCTCTTATCTTTTTTATCTTATATCTATCTCTTTCTACTTTCTTTGATGGAGTTTTTCTATCTATTTTTCAAGTTGAAAATGTATTCTTTATCTGTGTCCAATTTCCTATTGGCGCCAGCATTCTATTTATTATTTGAATTCTTTTTTTCTATACTTTTAATTTTCCTTTTGATTATGTACTTGTTTTGATACCTGTTTGATATTACTCATATATTTATCTTAAGTAAATACATGCTTTAATAAATTAGACCATTTTTATAATTCTGTTTTAGATAATATTTTATTATTTTTATTTTTTAGGTAGAGTCTCAGATGTCATGCCATTCCTGAGAATATCAGTCCTATTGTCTGAAACTGTGGATGAGAAAACAGTTGCAGGCAAGACTCTAACTTGTCTCACTTCTACTTTAAGTAAAAATAAGTGGCTAGATTAAAACACATCTCCAATATTTAGTGGAACCCATAAGACCTTTTTTATTTTTTATTTTTTGCCACTTTGAAAGCGACATTTTATTGGAAAATAAATTGAGTTAAATTACATCTCTTTTCACATCACTTTTTCTTTCAAGTAGCATAGGATTAAGACCCTAATTCTCAAAAAAATAAAAAAAAGACCCTAATTCTCAAAATTACACTGCTCAGATTAAAACTTAGATAATCGGACCATGTATAAAGACTTTTTTCAGTTAGAGTTTTCTATCACAATTGATGTTGACAATGACCTGAACACCTTCTATGATATATAGATGCGTGTATATATATATTCTTAAGAGTTTATGTTGAGTATAAGTTGGAAAAATGAATGTTTAAAGTATTTGAGAATAGTACAGGCCCTCAATTTTGGAGTTATAAAGTGCTGAAAGTTGTCAGCGCAAAGAATATAATCTAAGAGCTTGTGTGTAGTCAGAAGTTCCACTTTGGGCTTACATTTTGTGGCATTAAGTGGAGAATTACCCAGTGTGTTTCATATGGTTGTGGTTGAAACTTAATGCAGACATTTTAACTTTACAGCTAAGGTGTTTTTGTTTGTTTGTTTGAAGTTAGAAGTTCATATTTTTTGCTTTTTTTCCCTTCTGCTACACTTTGTAAGTATAAAATGAATATTGTATATGTTACAAGAGTCCCATGAATCAGAATAGTTCTGTAGGAACATGTGACATGTTTTAAGATTTAAAATAAATTTGGATTCACTTAGATTGGCCATCTGTGCCTATAAACAGGCATGTTGATGGAACTGTTTCTATGTTATTTGATTTCATTGTTGTCATTTGGAATTCATGCATGTTTCTCTATCCTATCCCCAGACTGAATGGTCTGCACTGAATATGGTATAGTAGTCATTGAACAGAATGAAGGTTCTGGCACTCCTAAATTCTCATTTAAACACCTGTGATTTTTGGTTAACCTTGAAAGCAGTTCTGCTGCTATATTACATTGCTTCTTGGAATTGCCATAAGACTGTTTTTAATCACTTGCATGTTCTGCCACCCTACAGAGCAACTCCATTAATAACAACTGGAGATGCATTTAATTCATGGTGATTTAGAGAGGAAAAAATAGAGAACTGAGTGCCCAGGGACATCTGGTTACTCTACACCAATATTCATTTCTTCTGACATTATCCTGTGGATACATACCAGGTATCGTTGCCATTTTGGAAGAAAGAAGAAGGTGATGGGGAACCAGAGAGAAACAAGCATGCTATAATGTTCCATTTAATTCATATTTAGTTAGCTATTCACTGTAATGATGAAATGATGATATACCTTTTCAAATTACTTCTTACCCCTTAAAGTTGCTTTTCTGAACATTCTTGTACTTATGTCTTTTTGTAAGAGCAATTCTAGAAATTGAATTTTGGGGTCATGAATAAGGGCATTCTCAAATTTACCAGATATTAACAAAATGTTTTCCAAAGTACCATAATTTTTTTAATTTATATGCCAGCAGTGTGTTAGAGTTCCCTTTACCTTCCATCTTCATAGGGAATCAGTACTGCCAGATTTTTTATTTTAAATCAATTTTATAGATGTATAATGGTACCATATAGTGCTTTTAATTTGAATTTTCCTGATGTCAATGAGGTTAATCATACTTTTGTTTGTTTTCTCACTATTTAGGTATTCTTCTGTGAATTTCTGCCAACCCAAAGATTTTAGCAATTGTATCATTGGTCTTTTTTCTTATTTATGTATAAATATTTAATATACATCTTTGGAACTAATATTCGTCAGTTATATACATTGAATATTTTTTGGAGGCTTTCCAGGTCAAAGCATTTTTTCTATAATTTCTTTTTTGTGACAATATTTTAAATTTCAATATAGCCATATTCATTGATTAATTGTCCTTTATATCTATCCATTTTCTGGCTTTTCTCATAAATTCTTCCCTACATATAGATCATAAGCATATTAACAATTATCTTCCAAATGATTTAAAATGAATATTTTGATTTTTTATGATTTTTCCCTTGAAAGTTTTATTGCATTGTGTATTCATTAGAAGTCTAATTTTTCTAGAAGCTTATATTAGTACTATGTTTCTCTTGATTAATGTATGTTATCTATCATAAGTTATGTTTCCACGCTTTTATTAGTTTCTTGCTGTTCTTTTTATTTGCCTTTAATATTCTCTTCATTATTTCCTATTATCAGTGCTATAATCTCTTGATTACCATACTATTAAAGTGTCTTTATATGTTGTAAAACAAATGCTTCCCCCCTTGTACTTCTCCTCTTTTATTGATTGAATTATGTTTCTTATAGTGATTATTGTAGGGAAAATTGACACTACCATGATATTGTCGTTCCACTGACCCTATTGTTTTTTGCTGGAACACATTTTTTTCTGGCATTAATATAACTTCTGAGCTTCTTAAAATTAATATTTTGATGCTTTATGTTTTTTTCAACCCTCAATCCTTTTTTCCAGGTTTTGAATTCAGAAGTTATGAAGAACTAGCCTGACATATTTTTAATAAGCTTCATCTATGGTTAATAATAGCTATAAAGTAAATAATTGGTTAACAAAACTTATCTAGAATTTCTTCCATTTCATTGTATTTTTGTTAACTTTAAGATAATATATTTATATAAATGAATTATGAGGAGTGGTCAGAAAATGAACATCTACCAATAATTTTAAGAACTACAAAATTACCACTAACATTGAGTTTAGATATTTGCTCTAGCATAATATATAATTTTACTTTCTATAGAGGTTCTTGATAATATTGCGTGTATCATATTCTTGATGTTTTAGTTTCATACCGAAGCATTTATAAATAGTATAATATCATCTATTTCATTAATTCACTTTCTGTTTTTCAGGTCTGTATTTATTTTTTTATTTTTTTATTTTTTAGTATTTTATTCATTCATTTGACAGAGATAGAGACAGCCAGTGAGAGAGGGAACACAAGCAGGGGGAGTGGGAAAGGAAGAAGCAGGCTTCCAGTGGAGGAGCCTGATGTGGGGCTCGATCCCAGAACACCAGGATCACGCCCTGAGCTTAAGGCAGACACTTAACAACTAAGCCACCCAGGCGCCCCAAGGTCTGTGTTTATTTTTCTTCAATAACTATGATTTTCACTTCCAAAATTTCTATGTAAGAGTTTATTTTTTTGAATCTCTATCAGTATTCAACTTCAACTTATTTTGCTTCATAATTTGCTGCTCTTTTAAATGTAAGTTATTCTTTTGATTATAATTTTGAACATCTTTTCCCCACATGTATCAAGTCTTTAAAATATTATTCTTTAAAGGCTAATCTTATCAAGCACACATTAAATTTTTGCCTGTTAACTTCATCGACATTTTTAGCATTCTATTTCTTTTTTAAAAATTTTTATTGAGAGTTCATTTTCAATAAGAGATTTTATTTTTTTCCCTCTCTTTAGCATTTTTAAATCATGTGTCTCATTAGGAACTATGGCCTTAAGATGTGTTTAGTGACATTTAAAAGTGTTTTCTCCTTTTGTTCACTGATAAAAGTGGAAATACTGGCTGCAAGCAGAGCTAACCTGAGGTCCCCAAATTTGTAAAGAATAATTTAGGGTACTTAACAAGCAGGAGCAAAATTCATGTGAAAGACAACTTTTCTGTCCTCAGGTTTATCTCATACACAAACCCAACATGTCTTTTGTACTTTCTGGGTTTAGAGCAAAGGGCAACATCAAAGCTGAAAATAACTGTGTCATGTTGCCCCAGTTGTTTGGGCTGAGTGTCAACATTGCTTGAAGGTGAGAAAGAGCACGCACTTTTCAATTTTTGGAAGGAAGCTCAATGTTTCTTGAGAATCCAGTGAGGATTGCGTGGTTATTAAAAAACAATAGGTAAACAAAGACTGTATCACAAGGGTCATTCTATATCATATTAACTTCATTTTTATAATTTTCAGAAACCACTGAGAATTTTTATGTAGCAGTAATAACGTTTTTATCCATACTAATTTGATAATTTAGATTAGAGCGCTTTGTATTTTCTATGTTTGTATATGATAACTTCCTCAATAATATTGTTAGTATAATCTTATATACTGATATGTATACCGTATTGTTTTTATCCTTTACTTTGAACTACTTCTGTTAAACATTTGTTTCTTCTTTCTTATTGGGTATAGTTATAGTAAGTGATACAAAAATAAATTTACTTATACATAATGCCCAATAAGAGACACATGATTGTTGATTCTCTTACTTTGGCCTCTAAAGAAACCATTGAAGATTAAAATAATAGGGGAAACAAATATTCTTGGGAAAGAAACTATGTAAGCTTTTAGTAATCGCTAGTGTTCCTTTGACAATTGTATTCAGTTGTTCATGAATTTTTATCTATTTGCTTAATATAAGTTCAGCCTAAGTAACTTCTCTTACAGTTAAGATAAACAAGGACCACATTTGTTTTTGTTTATCAAGTCTCAGACCAAATTGGATTTCATGACTTAGACTTACTCAAAACTTCATAAGTAAATTGATATCGTTTTTTACATTAAAAATTATAAATAAATGTAAAATTCCTACATTAGCAGTTAAAACTTATATTTAAATGTACATAACTGCTATAAAAATTTTTAACCTAATTTTTCCTGCATATGCTGTACTCCCATCAGATACCTGTTTTGAGAAGATATAATTTGATAAAAACCAGAGTATAAAATAGCTGCTCCTATGCACTATTTTACTAAGGCATTTAAATGTCTTTAGGAGGATAATTCACTTTATCAAAATGATAGCTTGATGGTACATAAATTCCTTTACTCTTTGACTACAGTGTCAGTTATGCTGACTTTGCTATTAACATAATTCTTCATTACTTACAACAATTTTTGGCTTATGCAAAACAAATTATATATTCTGCTACCTCACCATCATAAACTAATGTCAGCCATAAAGACTCCTGAATAACAACTCTTAACTTTGTTAGACAAATTAGGTAGGATAGCAATGTATAGCCAATTTAGTGAGCTGTATATAATAATTCGTTTTATTTTGGTTGGGCGATGTGATTTTAAAAAGAAAAGTTTTAACCATAGAGTGGTTATTTTCTACATTATAAAAATGCTGTCAATTAAAGGTTTACGCACAACTTTTATACATATCACATTAAGGAATGTTAAATAGGATTTCCACTTAAAAATGGCAGTTTAAATACACGGATTCAGTCCTACTTATTTCCAAAACTAAATGTGTTCAGAACATAATGAAATTTTTTAAATGCATAAGCCCATAAGGACAAAAAGGATGGAAGGGGTAAAAATAACAAAAGCAAAACAGAAAAAATGATCCTAGATAGGAAGTGGTATGGGTGGCAATTACTAGCACATTATTTGTTTAAAAAATATTTTTATATTATTCCCACTTATTATGTCTCTTTCTATGAAAATGAGATGCCTTGTGTCAAAATATTCTGCTCTTTGTCCCATTCCTTACTCTTTCTCAGAGAATTAGAATGGATTATATATTTCTCAAGTGGGTGGAACTAACTTATCAATATTACTGAACTCAGCACTCTTGGTCTCCCTCTTTCTTTCTCTATCTTTTATAAGATCTACATAGGTACAGGATTCCTCGAGTCTGTTTAGACTCTCACATGGAAATATACTCTAGGGGAGGCTGGGTGGCTCAGTCAGTTAAGTGTATGACTTTTGATTTTGGCTCAGATCATGTTGTCAGGGTCATGGGATCTAGCCCCATGTAGTGCTCTGCAATCATCAGGGAGTCTGCTTGAGATTCTCTCCCTCTCTTTCTGTCCCTTCCCCTACATGCACTCACTTTCTCTCTCTCAAATAAATAAATAAATCTTTGTATATATATCTTTGTATATATATATATGTGTGTGTGTGTGTGTGTGTGTGTGTGTGTGTATATATATCTCCTAACTAGCTTTATAGAGTGATACAAGTGATATTTCATTCTTCTACTTAGTGATATTTTTGTCTTATTTCAATTGGTTCAGAAATTGAGAGATGAACAGAATTGTTACTTCTTGGGATGCATTGATGACTTTATTTTTTATCATAAAAAGGGATTCAATTACACTTCAAAAGTTACTTTCTCATGTTTTCTATATTGAAACCTTAATTCTGTATTTTCTCCCCTTTATATTTTCTCTGTGTATAGGAATAGTAAGTACTTTCATAGCTATTAGATTGTACCAACTCTTCTCTCTCTCACACACACACACACACACACACACATTTTACACTTCACAACAACCATATGAAGTAGATATTACATCCCACATTATGCAAATAAGGTACAAAAAATGTAACTAAATTTTCTTAGGTCACAGAAGTAGTGAGGACTTCACACTCAGGCAGTCTGATTCTAACAATTCTTCTATATTTCAAATAGAGTTTTTACCAATTTCTTCATTAAAATTATATACAATTCAAAATAAAATGAAATATGTGTTTTTTGAACTTCTGATGCCATACTTATTATTAAAAATCAAGAGTCAAAGTTAAATGGGAAGATGGCCGAGGAGTGGGAGACCTTACTTTCATCCAGTCCCAGGAATTCAGCTAGATGGCTGTCAAGTCATTCTGAATCCCTGGGAACTCAACTGGAGATCTAAAAAGAATAGCTGCAACTCTACAAATAGAAAAGTGACCACTTTTTGAAAGAATGATAAGATGGAAAACCTTACCTCAAGAAAGAGAACAAGAGGCAGTACTGACTGCCAGGAACCTAATCAGTACTGACATAAATAAGATGTTGGAACTAGAGTTCAGAATAACAATTATAAAGATACTAGCTAGGTTTGAAAAAAAGCATAGAAGACACTAGAGTATCCCTTTCTGGAGAAACAAAAGAACTAAAACCTAATAAAGTCAAAAATAAAAAGGCTATTAGTGAGATGCAATCAAAAATGGAGGCTCTAACTGCTAGGATAAACGAAGCAGAAGAGAGACTTAGTGATATAGAAGACAAAATGATGGAAAATAAAGAAGCTGAGAAAAAGAGAGACAAACCTACTGGATCATGAGGGGAAAATTTGAGAGATAAGTGAAACCATAAAATAAAACAATATTAGAATAATCAGGATCCTAGAAGAAGAGGAAAGAGAGAGGGACAAAAGGTATATTGGAACAAATTATAGCAGAGAACTTCCCTAATCTGGAGCAAGAAACAGGCATCCAAGTCCAAGAGGCACAGAGAACCCACCTCAAAATCAATAAAAATAGGGCAACACCCCAACATATAATAGTGAAATTTGTAAATATCATAGACAAAGAGAAAATCCTGAAAGCAGCTCAGAACAAGAGGTCCATAACCTACAAGGGTAGAAACATTAGACTGGAAGCAGACATATCCACAGAGACCTGGCAGGCCAGAAAGGACTGGCCAATAAGAAGATCTAACAATTGTAATATTTAGGCCCCTAACATGGGAGCAGCCAATTATATGAGCCAATTAATAACAAAATTAAAGAAACACATTGATAATAATACAATAATAGTAGGGGACTTTAACACTCCCCTACTGCAATGGACAGATCATCTAAGCAGATCAACAAGGAAACAGGGCTTTGAATGACACACTGGACCAAATGAACTTCACAGATATATTCAGAACATTCCATCCTAAAGCAACAGAATACACATTCTTCTCAAGTATACATGGAACATTCTCCAGAATAGATCACATACTGGGTCACAAATCAGGTCTCAACCAGTACCAAAAGACTGGAATAATTCCCTGCATATTTTCACACCACAATGCTTTGAAACTGGAACTCAATCACAAGAAGAAATTTGGAAAGAACTCAAATACATGGAGGCTAAAGAACTGACTAGAGAATGAATGGGTCAATGAGGAAATTAAAGAAGAGTTAAAAAAATTCATGGAAACAAATGACAATAAAAACACAAGTGTTCAATATCTTTGGGGTGCAGCAAAGTGGTCATAAGAGGGAAGTATATAGCAATACAAGCTTTTCTCAAGAAACAAGAAAGGTCTCAAATATACAACCTAACCTTACACCTAAAGGAGCTAGAGAAAGAACAGCAAATAAAGCCTAAACCCAGCAAGAGAAGAGAAATAATAAAGATCAAAGAAGAAATCAATGAAATAGAAACCAAAAGAACAGTAGAAGAGATCAATGAAACTAGGAGCTGGTTCTTTGAAAGAATTAATAAGATTGATAAACCCCTGGTAAGACTTATCAAAAAGAAAAGAAAAAGGGCCTGAATAAATAAAATCATAAATGAAAGAGGAGAGATCACAACAAACGCAGAAGAAATACAAACAAGTATATATTATGAGCAACTATATGCCAACAAATTAGGTAATCTGGAAGAAATGGATGCATTCCTAGAGATATATAAACTACCAAAACTGAACCAAGAAGAAATAGAAAACCTGAACAGACCCATAACCAAAGAAATTGAAGTAGTAATCAAAAAATCTCCCAACAAACAAGAGCTCAGGGCTGGATGGCTTCCAAAAAATAGAAATGAAAGGAGAACTTCCAAACTCTTTCTGAGGCCAACTTTACCTTGATCCCAAAACCAGACAAAGACCCCACCAAAAAGGAGAATTACAGACCAATATCCCTGATGAACATGTATGCAAAAATTCTCACCAAAATACTAGCCAACAGGGTCCAACAGTACATTAAAAAGATCATTTACCATGACCAAGTAGGATTTATTTATTCCTGGGCTGGATGGGTGGTTCAATATCCACAAATCAATCAATGTGATACACTACATAAATAAAAGAAAGGACAAGAACCATATGATCCTCTCCATAGATGCAGAAAAGGTATTTCACAAGCACCCTTTATTGATTAAAACAGAGTAGGGGTAAAGGGAACATACCTCAATATCATAAAACCCATATATGAAAAGGCCACAGCAAATATCATTCTCAATGAGGAAAAACTGAGAGCTTTTCCCCTAAGGTCAGGAACAAAGCGGTTATGCCCACTTTCACTACTGCTGTTCTACATAGTACTAGAAGTCCTAGCCTCAGCAATCAGACAACAAAAAGAAAAAATTGGCAAAGAAGTCAAACTCTCACTTTTTGCAGATGACATTATACTCTACTTGGAAAACCCAAAGACTCCACCCCCAAATTGCTAGAACTCATATAGGAATTCAGCAAAGTGGCAGGGTATAAAATCAGTGCACAGAAATCAGTTGCATTTCTGTAAACCAACAACAAGACAGAAGAAAGAGAAATTAAGGAGTCAATCTCATTTACAATTGCACCCAAAACCATAAGCTATCTAGGAATAAACCTAACCAAAGAGACAAGGGACCTGTACTCAGAAAACTATAGAATACTCATGAAAGAACTTGAAGAAGACACAAAGAAATGGAAAAACATTCCATACTCATGGATTAGAAAAATATTGTTAAAATGTCTATGCTACCTAGAGCAATCTATACATTCAATGCAATCCCTATCAAAATACCATCAACTTTTTTCACATAGCTGGAACAAATAACCCTGAAATCTGTGTGGAACCAGTTAAGACCCCAAATAGCCAAGAAAAGTGAAAGTTAAAAGAATTCATAGAAAGTGTTTTGTTTTATAATTTACTAACTATATTATATGTACACACAATAACTACTTTTATATAAATGTATTTAGAGAAATAAAATACATGGTTTTAAAAATTTATCAATAAATCTCACTATTAACAATAAAAAAATATAAAACTGAACTACAAGCTATGTATTAATTATAAGTGTGTATAAGAGAGAATGAATCATAGAACTTTACATCAAAAACTAGGGATGTTCTGTACGGTGACTAACATAATATAATAAAAAATATTATTAAAAAAAGAGAGAAAGAGTGAGGAAACTGTTTTCTGAATTAATATACTAGTTAAAATTCATAACATAGATGTCTGCTTCTGACCATAGAGTAAAATTTCAAGACAACTTTCAACATAAACAATTAGAGAACAGAGGAAAAAACTCAAACAAAAGCAAACAAAAAACCAAAAGTAAACATTGGATAACTGAAAGCACAGGATTGTGATCCCAGAAAGTAGGAAAATCAGTGATGTGAGAAATAAAATTGCCTAGAGATATATTATGGACCACAGTGCAGAGACAAGGACCTCAAACAGACCACAGTAACATCAGTGAGCTAAGAAAGTAGAGATTAAAGTTCAGGAACACTGAGGCTTCATTTGCAAGGTAGAGTTAACCTAGTTCTACATAGGAAAGAGCATGAGCATTCTACAGATCAATTGCCTGAGTTCACAGAATGCTAAGTGGCATATGAGTATGATGAAACTTCATAAGGTTAAGAAAGATGATGGGGTGATGATATAAACTGGATAACTCCCAGAGCTCACATGATTACAAAGATGTATTTTCAACAAATGGTGCTAGAACAATTAGAAAGTCACATGAAAAGTTGGGCCCCTATGTCACACCATCTACATAGTAACTCAAAATGTAGTGTAGAGATAATAAATGTAAAAGTAAAAAATTCTAAACTCTAAGAAGAAAACAGAGCATACATTTTCATTGATCATTACATGATCAATGATTAGGCAATGGATTCTTAAGTGTGGCACAAAAGCAAAAGAAGGAAAAAAACGTAAATTTGATTACATCAAATTAAAAAATATATTTTTCGAAGAACACTATCAAGAAAGTGAAAGACTACCTAAAGAATGAGAGAAAATATATGTAAATTATATATCAGGTGATGGCCTAGTACCTAAGATATATAAAGATTTTTACAATTCAATAATAAAAAGACAATTAAATATTGGAAAAATATTTGAAAAATACATTCTTCAAAAATAAATACAAAGAGCCAATAATCACATGAAAATATCCTCAAAATTAGTCATAGGGGAAATACAAATCAATACTACAATGTGATATTCTTCACACTATTGAGGATTGCTTCAATCATAAAAGTAGATGACAATATTAAGAATATAAACTATTGGAGTGGATTGGAACACTTGCACACTGCTGGAGAAGATGGTGTAGCTACATGGTTTTGTAGTCTATCAAAAATTAAGCAGGGAATTATCATATAACCCAGCGATTTTACTTCTAGACATATACTTAAGATAATTCAAAACATTTCAAGCCAAAGTTTGTAACAAATGTCCAGAGCAGCATTCATAAGTAGCCAAAAAGTAGAAACAAGATAAGTTCTCATTTATTGAAAAATGGGTAAGTAAAATATAGTATATCCATATAATGAAATATTATTCAGTAAAAAATAAAACAAAGAACGGTTATCTTCTACAACATAGATGCATGTTGATAATATTATGCTAAATAAAAGAAGCCAGTTAAAAAAAGTCATATATTATATGATTTCATTTATATAAAATGTCCACAAACATATATATATATATACATATATATATATATATATATATGAAGATAAAAAATAGATTAGTGGTTGCAACATCAGAATGTGACTGTATTTGGAAATAGGGTCTTTGTTGATGTAATTAGTTAAGATGAAGTCATAATTGATTAGAGAGTCCTACATCCAAACAGCAGTGTCTTTATAAGAAGAGAAGACATACAGAGACAGCACACATAGAGGACAACGTAATATGAAGATGAAGGCAGAGATTATAGAGATGCATGAACAAGCCAAGAAACACTAAGAATTGCTAATAACCACCAGAAAGTAGGAGAGAGCCATGAGACAATTTTTCACTCAGGGCCTCTAGAGAAAACCGACCCTACGGACAGCTTGATTTTTGACTTTCAGGCTTCAGAAATGACAGAATAAATTTCTGTTGTTTTACGTCACCCAGTTTTTCTACTTTGTAACAGCAGTTCTAGAAAACTAATACAGAAGGAAACTTCCGCACCTTAATAAAAGACATTCTTTTCTTTTTGAAGATTTTATTTATTTATTTATTTATTTATTTGAGTGAAAGAGAGAGAGAGAGAGCATGCAAGTGGGGGTAGGAGCAGAGGAGGAGGGAAAAGGAGGGGGAAAGAATCTCGAAATTTGAGCAGATATAGATGACAGATCAATCAATCAATTGATAGCTATATGGCAAATAAATTGTGTGTAATAGGCAGAATTAAGGCTTTGAGTGATAATAATATGTATAAGGGGGGCAAATTACTGTATTACTAATAAGAATTCTATTAAACACACCACTGGATGACCACCAAACACTTCTGTAATTGAAAAAACAGTATTATGGCATCAAATTAAAATATTTTTCTGATAAAAAAAAGTTTATGATTTATAGATGATCAATAGCTTCTAAATTAAATGCATAATTTATGGAGTTTACATAAATGGTTATAAGAGTGTATCTTAAGAATAGATATAAATTTAGTTAGGTTTAAGGCAATAGAGGAATGAATAAAAATCTATATTACTCACAGCATGGTGAATGAGCGCTGATCATAAGCCAGCTTTTGCATTAGAATTAGAGGGTTACACTTAAATAGTTTTCATTTACTGACTGAGCTGAGTGCTATGCATTGGTGGCTTTATCACTGAAAATGGCCTTAACTTAGTGTCAAGCAGATTTTTATATATATGATAGCAAAAATTTTGAAAATTTAATTAAACAAATGTAAATGCAGCATAAATAGATCTACTCGGTAAGAAAGAAACAATATCAGAAGTTGTACACATATATTACTATTATAATTTGATTTCTTTACAAAGATATGCAAATAACTTTAAGACAAACTTTTATTTATTATCCTACCCATAAATAGAATTAGGTAAAAATAGAAACTGGGGGGAAATAACATTATTTGTCAAAAACAAAAGAAGTTATGCTAATAAATTCTATGAGAAATGCCAAATGACAGAGAACTAAAATTATTGTTTAATTGCATGTATTTTTATATGGTATTTCTAAGTTTTCTAGAATTACTCATTTATTCTATGGAAACAGTCTCACAGAAGTCTTCTAATAGTACTAATCTATGCACAAGTAAGTGAAAATGTCTGATCATTGTCATAAGCATCAAAAATACATAATAAAACAAAAAGAATCAAGTATTCAGGAGGCATAAATATTCATTAAGGTAATGTGATTATTGAAAATTGATAGGGTAAGTTTTAGCCTTTTGCCCAGTTACTTTGCCAAAAGCTTGGTTATTAATCAAGCCAAGTATAAAAGGTGTGTGGAGTTCAGCCAGATAATTTATTAGCTCTTCAATTGAGCCATCAGTCCGTTCAAAGGCTAATTAGACCAATCTGTGAATGTATCAATCCCATAATTACTCAGACTAATTATATTAATCATCTAAAATATGTTCATGAGAAACAGCTAATGTATAACCTTGTGATTTTGCAATGACCTTAGTTCAACTAGGAAATGGTATCCACATGTGATTCACTAAGTGTGGTTTATGATAAGTAGACAGACGAGGAATTTTAAAGCAGATGTATAGATAAGTAGATATGAATTTGGTTAGATAACATGATCTTGAAAATCTTCAGTTACCAGGGGCTTAGCCAAAAGAAAGAGTATTGAATTCAGCTTCATGCGGAAAGACTGAATGAATAGGCAATTTCTTCCTTCCGGACTCTGTGTACGTGAATGACTGTGCCCGTGTGTGCATGATTGCATCTGAACAATCAGTATAGATATGTGAATAATTATAATTATCAGAAATATATCTTAAATCCAGTTGGATTCAATAAATTTAAAGTGCCTACTATACACCAAGCATTAAATGTGAGATGGTGGTAAACTATGTGTAAAAAAAGAAACATCCTAGGAGCACCTGTTTGCTTGAGGACAGCGACTGATAAATACATAACAATAATAAAATGCAGAAACATTGAAATATCTTGCTCCTACTCATGTATTCTGTGATATTCATTGACATTGTAGGAATATTTGTCATTGGGCTGAAGCTTAATAGCCACAGACAGGCAGTCAAAAAGGACAGACTGGAACCCCTTGGACACTGGCTGAAACTGCTCTGCCACTTAAGCCATATGAACCAGCAAATCTAATGGTATTTGAAGTATTACTGGCAAATAGAGACATTGTTCGGAGCCACTGGCAGGTCCCTGTAGGTGAATCACTTCTCAAACCCTTAAAGTTTTGGAGTAAAGTCCAGAGATCATATGTGGATAACTAGTCTCCTTTTGAGCAATGGCTTTTGGCTTGTTACTGGGCCTTAGTAGAGGCTAAATGCTTAATTATGGGTCATCAAGCTACCATGAAACCTAAGCTGTCCATCACGAAGTAGAATTTTCAGACCTACAGAGGCATAAAGTTGGGCGTATGTGACAGCACTCCATTATCAAAGGGCGGTGCTACCCATGCGGTGGGACTTAAGCAGGTACGGGTTACATGAGGAAGTAGCTCGATGTCCATGGCCCCTATTACTGATATTTTACCTTCTTGAGCCCAGTATAGATACTACAATATGAAAAGACTACTCAAAAGCTGATAGCACTAACACTGTGGTCTCTTTTGGGGGTTCTCTAAAAGACAGTTGGGAAGGGAAATCCTACAATTTTAGTCAGTGAAACTGTGCTCATTTTTACCTAGAAGGAGAGATGCCAAATGGCCAAGTCAGTATCAATTTATGAGATGTAGTCAGTGGTTTGGCTGAATGGACAGGGATTTAAAAAGTACATAATTTGGAAATTCATGAAAAGAGTCTTGGGGAAAGTATGTGGATGAATCTTGTTGGGCATGAGATATCTTTATATTTGTGTTCTATGTGAATAACCAAAAAAAAAAAAAAAAGATGAGCTTAACAGGGGAATTTTAATAATCAAGTGAATAAAATGGTCCGTTTTGTGGATACCTGTCAGTATCTTCCCTCACCATTTCTGCCGTTGCCCAGTGACTCACGAACAAAGTGCCAATAGTGGCAAGGATGGAAGTCTGGCATGGGCTTAGCAACTTTGACTTCCATTCACCAAGGCTGCCCTGGCAACAGCCACTGTTGAATGTCCAGTATTCCAGTAATGGAGACTGGCCTGGCGTCCTCATACGGCACCATTAGCCGGCTACCTGTGGGAGGTTAACTACGTTAGAGCACTTTCTACATGGGATAGCTAAGACCTTGTTTTTACTTGAATATAACTTACTCTGGAAATGTATTTGCCTTCCTTGCCCACAATGCTTCCACCCAAACTACCATGACTGTCATACCCACTTTTGTGGTAGCCCAGGCATGTTGTTTCTGACCATGGAATTCATTTCACAGCAAATGGAAAGTGACAGTGGGCCCATTCTCATGGAATTTATTAGTCTTACCATGATCCCTACCACCCTCAAGCATCTGGCTTGCTGGAATGGGAAAGGCAAGACCCCACATGCCTGAAGTAATATCTTCCAGAATGTAGTCAGTTCTCTAAATGAGCATCTGATGTATGATGTCATTTCTCCCATCACCAGGATTCACAGCTGGGAATGGGAATGGCTCTTCTTAGCATTACTCCTTGTGTTCTGCCAATAAAATTTTGCTTCTTGTCCATGTGACTTTCGCCTCTACTGGTTAGAGAACTTAGCTGAAGAAAACAATTCAGTTGAATTGAAAATTGTGATTGCCACCTGGTCATTTTAGTTTTTTCATGCCTCTGACTAGGCGGGCAAAGAAAGTGTTTATTGTACTGGTTAGGGTGGTTGATAATATTACCAAGAGAAAATGGGGTTTCTACTACACATTTGAGATAAATAAGATTAGTCTGGAATACAGGAAATCCCTTACGATGTCTCTAATTACTACTTTGTCCCATCATTAGAGTGAAGGGAAATTACAAAAACATAATTCAGGCATGATTGTTAGTGGTCCAGATACTTCAGAAATCAAGATTTGGGCCACTTCATCAGGCAGAGAACCATAGCCAACTGAGGTACTTGCTGAAGACAAAGGATATATGAAATGGGTAATTGAAGAAGATAGCTATAAATAACACTTGTGCCCAAGTGAACAGTTGTAGAATGAGGACTGTAATATCTATGTTATTTCTTATTTTGATATGAATGTGTTTGTATATCTGTCTTTATCTTGATTTAGATCTAGATTGACCTAAATATCTGTATCTCTATCTATCTATCATCTATCAATATATGCATTTATATTTTTTTCCTATGGGCCTATGTTTCTTATGTTTAAAATTTTTCCTATATTCTCTCTGGTACCCCTTATTATCTAATATGAAAAGTGCTATTAATAATAGTTAACTTTATATCTCAGTATTAAAGTTACATTAAAAGAGGATTTTGTATCTTTATGGGGAAAATGTTGTAGTGTTTTAAATTGTGCATGGAGTAGTTGTATGATGATAGCCAGAATTATGACTTGATTATCTTTATTTGGAGATTGAATGTATGAGGATATATGTATGAATGCCAAATGACTAAGTGTGGAATATTGGGTTTTTTTGATGAACCATCTTGACTTGGCTAAACTACATCTTCCAGAATCCCTTTTCTAGTATGTTTCTACATAGGGTTGGCTACAAGAAATATACTATCATGAGAATTCCAGGAGGCTCAAAACTATTTTGCAGAGTACATGCACCTCTCAATTATTCAATCACACACAAATCTAGGAGCTGCTGTAAAGGGACTTTGTGGCTGTAATTATCATAGAAAAATGGATAATTAATTACTTGTTTGGATTTGTTTTGATGAAATTGACTATGAAGCTATGTGACGATGCTTTTAACCTCTCGTTTAGCACATAGTCATTGCTTCACATGCCTGAATCTCTAATTCACACTTCAAGAATGAAGACCAGAAATACGTTTTTATATCATCCCACATGGTACAGCATTATCATAGAATAATAACTCAAACATATGTGGGCTGAGTTGATTTAGTGTATGGTTGATGATGTTACAATCTGATCCTAATATACTGTGCCCATAAACCGTATCAGAGATAGAAAGCAAGTTGAGATTTTCACATATAAAAAGCTCAAACAGATTGAAAGTGTAACAATTTTAGGCAATTTTTTAAATAGCAAACTTTTTGATTGTTTTTGAAATCTTGTTAGAAAACAATGTCCTATTAATCTCATTAGGAAATTATAATGACAAACACATGATTTTGCACTTTTTTCCTTGTTTCTAAATTACATTTTTGTATATTATGACTTTCTTCCCTTCAAAATACACACACACACACACACACACACACACACACATGAAGATACATATTCAATGATGTCTGCCTGGAGGTGCCTGACATATTATACTTCCCACTAAATTATAATATGGGTGAAAGAAAGGATAAAATTACATTAACCTCAAAAGGTACCTTTTATACTAAATTGTTTTCAGCAATTGGGAGGACATTTTACAAACTCAAAATAATGTCAACTAGAAATTTAATAGATAACCTACACACATTCTTTGCTATGGGAAATAAGTATAACTTATTATAATTATACTAAAGATCAGAAAATCTCTGAGATGAAGGGAATAAAATTTGAATAACTATATATAACATGGGGGAAAATTAAAAGATAGTATTGATTTTTAAAAAAAACATTTTTTTTATTTATTTGACAGAGAGAGAGAGAGCACAAGCTGGGGGAGCAGCAGGCAGAGGAAGAGGGAGAAGCAGACTCCTCACTGAGCAGGAAGCCTGATGTAGGACTTGATTCCAGGACCCCCGGATCATGACCTGAGCTGAAGGAAGACGCTTAGCTGACTGAGCCACCCAGGCGCCCTGATAGTATTGATTTTTATAGTAAGTTATTTTAAAAATATAAGATAAAGAAAATTGCAGTATAATTAAACCTACTCCTAGGTAGAATTAAAATTCATCTCTCTTAGGTTACAAAAATTAAAATTTATTTATATTTTATTAAGTAAAACTAGGGTAAATATATATGTATGGATATATTTATTCAGAAATGAAATCAGAAAATAATGTCTAAATTAACAATTATAAAATTGACTATATTATTAATGATAAATTTATATATTTTTTTCACTCAATATATTATGTATACCCAAAAGTACATTTGAAAATAGGTGGACATTTATACTCAATGGCATTTTGATATATCAATGAGAACACATACATATCTGTCTCTAGAACTTCTGTTTCCAGTGTCCATTCACCTAATGTTACATTTTCTTTTCAAGTACAGATGCATAAAATCCAAAAAACAAGCTTTCTCATGTGAGAGCAATTTTTATCTCTTTTACATATTTATGAAAGTGAGCATTTCATAATCCAGCAAGCTTGGATGTAGGAAGTGTTGGCCAAGGGGAGGTTTAGAGCAAATCGGCTCCAGGGTTTGAGGGTAATTATCATTTCTTAAGAAGTATACAGTGCATAAATGTGCAGAGACAATTGGGAGAGCTATAATTTTATATAAAAAAAGAGCATCACAAGGTTTTAGAATACATACAAGCTCAAATGTTTATAGTAACCTACCAAATGAATAGATCTGGTCTAGGTATAAGAAAAATCAATTGCCAGAAATAATACAATCAAGGTATATTTTTATTGAATTTCTGTGCAAAGAAGTAATATGAGATATTAAAGATTATCTTTGACAGTCACCACAGAAATACATTTTTTATTAATAGAGTTTTATTTTTTTACTGCAGTTGTAGGTTTACCAAAAAAATGAATAGAAAGTACAGAGAGTATCCATATTCCCCTTGGATCCCTCTAACACCTCTAACACGCGCCCAGTTTCTCTATTATTAACATCTTGCATTAGGGTAGTAGATTTGTTACAATTGCTAAACCATTATCTTTACATTATCGTTAAGTATGTTCCATAGTTTCTCTTAGGGTTCATTCTGTGACATATAGTTCTGCAGGATTTGACAAATGCATAATGCTATGTGTCTACCATTACAATATTATACAGATAGTTCACCATTCTGAAGATCCCTTGTGTTCTCCCTGTTCATCTTTCTTTCCCCCTCCCACCAAATGGGAAGCAACCACTGATCCTTTTATTGTCTCCATAGTTTTGCCTTTTCCAGAACACATCATATTGAAAGCATACATTTATATAAGCTTTTGAGATTGGATTCTTTTACATAGCAATATGCATTTAAAATTTGTCCATGTTTTCATGACTTGGTACCTGATTTCTTTTTATTGCCTAATAATAGTCCCCCATATGGATGGATCACAGTCTATCCATTCACCTGATGAAAGGCATCTTACTACTTCCAATTTTTGACAATTATGAATAAACTGCCACAAATATCCATGTGTAGGTTTTTGTGTTTTGAATGCATTTGGGTAAATAACTAGGATAGAGTTCCTGGATTGTATAGTAAGCCTATGTTTAGCTTTGTAAGAAACTGCCAAAATGTCATGCAAGGTGGTTGTAACATTTTGCATTCCCGCAGCTATGAATGAAAGTTCCCGTTGCCCCATATCCTCACCAGTAGGATATTTGACATTTTCTATGTTTTGACTTTTAGCCATCCTGATGGGTACATAGTAGGATCTCATTGTTTTGACAGAAATGAATTTTTTTTGTAATTAATTTTTACTTTTATTTCGATCCATTCCTAATTTATATTCTTGGTAATGCAGTTACAGCCTAGTAGCTAAGAGCTTTTGTCATAGAAGCAGATTGTCTGGATTCAGATTCCACCACTACTCCTTATTCCCTGTGAAGTATAGGCTTATTTACTATGTGCTTAGTACCCTTATAGATATAATGGAGATAATACCATGTATTTTACAGGGCTGTGATAATTAAGTAAGATTATCATGGCACAGATAAATAACAATAAGAACATCTGGGCTATAGTAATACCCTTTAATCCTTTAAACATATGAAATAGTTTCAATTTTTTTCAAGAGGCAGCGATTAAGAAATATGGTAATTCCGGGGCGCCTGGGTAGCAGGGCGTGATCCTGGCGTTATGGGATCGAGTCCCACATCAGGCTCTTCCGCTATGAGCCTGCTTCTTCCTCTCCCACTCCCCCTGCTTGTGTTCCCTCTCTCGCTGGCTGTCTCTCTCTCTGTCGAATAAATAAATAAAATCTTTAAAAAAAAAAGAAATATGGTAATTCCAAATACTGATAAAATCGTAATTATTTTTATTTTTAAATTAATTTTAGAAAAACTCATGCACATACTGATAGAATTCTCTTATTGCTGCATCATTATTATATTTGGCTTTCAGTGTGGTATTTGAATAGTAATTCAGTAACTTTACATCTGTATCTTTTTATGTGAACTTTTAATATTGAGAAAGGCAGCCTGAAGAATTTTAGCTTTTAGGCTTTTGGGGCGGGGGTTGGAGAAAGAAAGTGTAAGTTTTAACCTTTA
Source organism: Ursus maritimus (assembly GCF_017311325.1). NCBI lineage: Eukaryota > Metazoa > Chordata > Mammalia > Carnivora > Ursidae > Ursus > Ursus maritimus. The sequence continues at coordinate 61,585,193 of NW_024424452.1, forward strand.
TTTTGTAATTTAGTCTGATCATGATTTTCTGATTTGATGAGAGTTATTTCAATATAAGAAATGTAATTACATAATGATGAAACTTATCTAGAAAACAAAATATTAAAAATATATATTTTCATGATTACCCTTCAATGGAGAGAAAAATAGAAGAAACTTGGTTAGTTGTATTGGGTTGTAGTGTCGGTTACAAAGTTCATCTTGATCCAGTATTTGTTGTTAGCTATTTAAATGAACTGATTATCTTAAAATTTCGATTCTTTCCAGAAATGCCACACTTAAGCATCTTAGTGTCAATGTATAGATCAGAGTGCTATTGTTCATCCAGTTCATCAACCAAAAGACTGAACTGTGTGGATCTGGCCATAGAAGGACACAAAGTTCATAGACTTAATTATTACAACCAGTACGTGCTCTATTTAAATTTTCTAGCAGAGTAACTCTGGGTCATACATACAAGGAACTGACTTCAGTTCATGCCCTTGAAAAATGTTGCCACTGCAGTTTAAATTTGATAACATTAGCTTTGACCATTTTGGGAACACACTCAGCACTCATATGTACTAATTTTGACCAGTTTATATTAAAATCATTAAGACATGATTCAACACAGAACTAAGTTGTGATTGTCATGGACACCATGTTTAAGCGCTTTTCTTCCACATCAAAATTTTCATTGACACCACCAAATGATAGAACTAATTGGATGGTGCTATATATATATCTGAGCCCCTTCAGCTGCAATAGAAAAATGCCATAAATGATTTAACTTTTTCATACAGTTTGTCCTGTAAGTTGTCAGCCTTATCTTCATTACACTGAGTAATGGTATTTGCCTTCAATAATGCTCATTTTGGTTATGGTTATGTGAGGCAAAACTTTCTTCTGCACTCAGAAGATAATTCCTTATAAACTCTTCTTTCTAAAAAAAGTTTTAATAAAGTGAGGGTATTTTTCACTTCATCTGTGTATTATTTGGGACACAAATTCTGCTCAGAGACAGGGTTTGTCTTTGCCACAATTTGTTTAAACACAGATCCACTGTGGGGATTTCACAAGCCAAAATTATACAGGATAATGTCTCTTATTAACTAATAAAGAAATTGTTGTCAAAAGTCAACCTCCATGCTTCAGAGCCAAAATATAACACAAAGACAAGTGTTGGATAAAGAGGAACAACAGCTTTATTGTTTTTTGGGGCAAAGGAGGCTGTGGTAGGTTATGGCCCTCAAAACTGAAAGCCCACCTGGAGGAAGGGACTCGCACTTTTATGGGGAAATACAGGATCTAGCCAGTTTTGACAGGAATCGTGTTTGTGTTGCCAGCTTTGTTGTCAGGGTGGTACCGGGCTTCTAAAACTGAAGGCGAAGAAGGGAGGAGGGGAGGTTTGCAGAAGAGAGGGAAAAGGTAACTTTAAAATTTAGCTTTATTATTATTATTTATGTTGTTTTTATTTTTATTTTATTATATTCAATTAGCCAGCTTTGCTGAAGCATTATTGCAGCCATTTTGATTTTTGTTCAACTTTATGCTTTTAAGCGGTTTCAAAATAATACACTCCAAACCAATGTTAGATTCATCATACTATTTTTCCAGGCAAGGGGAGATGAAAGAAATAAACAAAGTCCACATTTAGGTGAGGTGTACCTTTATGAGAGTTGGTACTCGGGAGAGACAGTTTAGCTGATTCAGAGCTGCCATCCAGTTGCCAGTGCAGAAGTAAAAGTCCCATGTTGCTAGAGCAACTTGCTAGGAAACCAGTGCCCTGGTGTTGATGGGCAAGATGATCTTTGAGGGGCAGCTGCAGGACTTTCTCCACTGCCATAACAGTGTCATCATTGCCAAGGGAGGAGCTAATTGCCCCAAAGTAATGGAGCAAATTAGGGAAGGGAAAGATCCCTTTTGTTGAGCAGACAGTTGAATATAATTCAGAAGTTTGGAGAAGACATACATTTAAGAACCCAAACAAATTGGTATTTAATGCTATGAGGCAAAAAAAAAAAAAGTTGCATTAATTGCTTATACAATAAGATGAACTCTTCATTTTATATTTGACTCAAAAGTATAAATTTAAAAAATACTAAGGGTGTTACTAGTTTTAAAATTATTATCTTAGGAGGAAAAAAATGTGCTAACAGATGTATTCATCAAGAATAAGATTACCGGGGGGTTTCTGGGTGGCTCAGTTGGTTAAGTGTCCAACTCTTGGTTTCGGCTCAGGTCCAGATCTCATGGGTCATGGGATTGAACCTCCAGTCGGACTCTGTGCTCAGCGGGACTCTGCTCCTTCCCCCGAGCTCTCTCTCTCTCTCTCTAGCTCTCTCTAAAATAAATAAATAAATCTTTAAAAAATAGGGGGGACGCCTGGGTGGCTCAGTTGGTTAAGCGTCTGCCTTTGGCTCAAATCATTATCTCAGAGTCCTGGGATCGAGCCCACATGTGGGGCTCTTCTCCCTCTCTCTCTGCCCCTCTGCCTGCTTGTACTCTCTCTCTCAAATAAATAAATCAAATCTTCTAAAAAATTAAAAAATAAAAAATAAAAAAATAAGATTACTTGAACCTGAAGAAATAAGATATTATTTGAATAATATTTTGTGAATTTCATGCAAGTGAACTTACTTCAAATGCTTTTGCCTATTAACTTCTTCCTTTTTCTCTGCCCTTAGATTCATACCATGAACAACTGGTGGGCATGAGTTTAATGAGCAGTAACTGGAGTTGGAAGTCAGAACAAAAATACATGAGGAGAAAGTAAGATTTATGAATATGTAATGTACATCATTGCACTCTTTAGATTATTTTACTTATTCTTCAGTATAGTACATTTTAAATAGATAAGGAAATTAAGATTTAAAAAGGTTATATAAACTTTTTTAAGGTTATTGTCTTAGTTTCCTAGGGCCACCATAATAAAAATGCCATAGACTGGGTAGTATAAGCAACAAATTCCTTTTTTTTTTAAGAGTTGAATTTTTTTTAAAGATTTTATTTATTTATTTGACAGTGACAGCCAGTGAGAGAGGGAACACAAGCGGGGGAGTGGGAGAGGAAGAAACAGGCTTCCAGCAGAGGAGCCCAATGCGGGGCTCGATCTCATAACGCCAGGATCACGCCCTGAGCCGAAGGCAGACGCTTAACAACTGTGCTACCCAGGCGCCCCTAAGCAACATATTTCTTACATTTTGAAGGCTGACAGTCCAAGATCAAGATGTCAGCAGGGTTAGTTTCTCCTAAGCCCTCTCTCCTTGACTTGGAGAGGCTGCTTTCTCATGGTCTTTTCTCTGTGTGCAAACATCCCTGGTATCTCTCCCTCCTGTTAGCAGCCATATTGGATTAGGGCCCATGCATGTCCTCATTTATCCTTAATTACTTATTTGTTTGCAAAAGGCCCTATTGCAAAATATAGTCACATTTTAAGGTATCGGAAGTTAGGACTTCAATAAAAGAATGTTTAGGAGAACACAATTAGGTTTATAACATTCACATGGCTATTTAATAAAACTGGGATTTACTTACTCTGAGACATCAAAATATATGCTCCTTCCACTATGCTACATAATATTGAAATCAGACCTACACCTGAGGCTAAAGATAAAGGTAGGAGGAGTACAGACTGAGTATGGAGGACAAAGCATTCAGAGAAGACGTGGCCAATATCAGGGAGATATACAGTTTTGATACTTAAATTATTGCTCACTATATCTTGGGTTAAATTACCTATATTCCATTTTTTTATTAAAATAGAAATAGTTCTTGCAAAAATTCCTCACCAATCTTCTGAGAAAGAAAAAAACATTTATATACATATATGTGGAGATATATATATAGATGATATAGATATAGATATATATATAGATATAGATATAGATATATAGATAGATATAGATATATCTCAGTGTAAAAGATTTCAAAATTGACCATAATTAATCTATAGTGATGTTGAACTTCTCTTCATTTACAAAGATAATTTTAAATATTTAGAGAAAATTAAAAATTTGTAGTAAGATAAATCCTCATCAAAATTGTAAGATTTGCTTTGGGGCCTCCAATATCCTCATCTTTTTTTCTTTTCATGCCTTCTTGACATTGCTTCTTATACTTCTCTGGACATTGGCTTCACCTTTCTGCTTTACCTTTTAAGATAATATCTCCAACTGTTTACATAAAGAGTATGTGATGAAAATTGGCATTAAAAATTTATCTATCTACCTATCATCTACCTAAATATATATAGATATATATCAAGAATATTTCACTGAATGTAGACATAAAGGGAAAAAAAAATCTGATTTTGTCCAGTAGATAAGAGTAGGTATTTTGAGAGACATGAGACCTTTAGTAACTTCCTGATATTATATAAAGCTAAAAATAACTTTAAACATATGCCTTCGATGGTCTTTTCTCTTAAGGGCATGTAAAGAAATAAACACATATTTAGATGTAGATATAGAAATAGTGAGACATACATGTATATTCTTTCTTCAGATATATAGTGTAGAGGCTGCTTTTAGGCCACAGGCTTCAGCAGTGGAAATTTATCAAGGCAAAAGAGCCCACAGTGACTACAACGCTGAATGCAAACAGGCTCATTAAGTGACCCACCTCGAAAAAGCCATAGGCCCTAACTGATCAATTACAACCAAGCACGGTTCCTAAGATTACTGAAAAAGGGAAAATGCCATACATCCCCATACGCCCTCCCTCTGTGGCCCCTCACCAGGACCTCATCACAGACAGTCTCTCCTTTGCTGTCCTGACTGCTGCTGCCTTGCAATGTATTCAATAAATTCTATCTCTTTTGTTCTTCCTTGGGTGAATTCTTTAACCACCCACACTGCCAGACCTCACCCAATTGGAATGCCCCACATTTGGTCCCCCATCTGATCAGAGTGTCCCACAGGAGCAACTGCTTAATTTTTTGCCTTCTTGATTAAACCTCAGACCTATAGAGGTAGCTAGTGTCTTCTTCAGCATATTTAATCCTTTCTACTTCTTGTCTTTTAGTCATTGTAACCTAATTTGTGATTATAATTTAATAAAAAAAACTATGTGTAAAATAGAGTGAATTACTTAATCAGAGATGGTGTGAATTTAAATGGTTTAAATTAAATTTATTCATTTAATCATATGAATGAATACTTGTGTTCTTACCCAGGACTAGCTATCAACTCAAGTGAATCATTACTTACAGAAATTATGGAATGATGTTCTTAAATGGGAGGAAAGAGGGCTGAGAAGAAAGAAGAGTCAATTTTATCATCCTGTGCTTATTTCTAGAGACCGCTTCCCTGACATTTTTTGACATTAACAGAAAAGTAAGCAAAATCAGCAAAAACAAAGTATCTAGTACCTACCACCTTGTAAAAGGCTTTCAAATCAATATGCCACATATAAAGACAGTCTCCACTGAATAAATTCAAGAAAAAGGTATGGGTTTCATCTCCTTTCTTTGACCTCTGGTCTCCATCACAAGAACTACCATTCTTCTAGGGATAGGTGGTATCCCTTTCTGTCTCGGGCCATCATCCAGACCCAGCCTCCAGGGCAGGGCCCTGAGCTCTGAATCTCCAGAATCCTTTCCCACTAGCCTTGCTTTTACCGCATTTAAAAATATCAGAATGTTTTACGGTGTTTGGGTGGCTCAGTGGGTTAAGCATGGGTTGTGATCTCAGGCCTTGGGTCTGGCTCCAAGCTCAGTGTGAAGTCTGTTTGAGATTCTCTCTGCCCCTCCTATTTGAGCTCTCTCTCAAATAAATAAATCAATCTTTAAAAAATAAAATAAAAAATAAAATATCAAAATGTCTTAACTTCAATATCATGTGTTTTCACTTTTTCTATGAAGCTAAAACACTGTGTAATCAATGTTATTACCATTTAAAAGGGAGCAGAGTAACAATAGTATGTATAGCATGGTGACATGAAAATAAAAAGCATTTTGGTTAATCATGGAAACACAAAGGAAAAGGTCTATAAAAACACATATCACCTACGGCATATCTCTGGGAGGAAAGTGAAATTTAATTGGATGAAATGAAATTTCATTTTTTTGTTTTAAATATTTATTTTCTAAATTAAAATTTAAAAAAATTATTACCATTTGGACTCTAAGACCTGACCTTACTGCCTCCCTGCTTGTACTCACCAACCGTTGTCCCACATTTTTCCTTAAGCTCTGCGTTCCACTTTATCTCTTAACCCAGGCAAAGACCCCATGGGCGTAATATCCCAGTGATGGAAGCCAGAGATACCTCTCAAGCAATAATGACTGTCTGGAGGAAGAGCCCTGGTGGCCCAGACCACTTAGATCAATTTAAGCTAAACCCTGGACTTACACCTGCACAGATAGACCATGGAGTGACCTCCGCAATAACTGACAATTACCTTTACTTCATTATAATATTAAAATCTCCACCCAAGGAGGAGCACAAGCCTCATTTACATAACATATCATGTATACATGAGCCTGTTTCCTTAAGGCCCATGTACTACCTTACACCCACCTCTACATATGATGACAAGGCTCCCCTACCTAAATATTCAACCTAATCCTAAATAAAAGGAACCCATTCACCTTTGCTTGGAGAGTCACAGCTTTGGAAGTTTTTCCCCGTGATCTCCTCATTTGCTGCAAATAAAGTCTACTTTGTGTGACAATTTCACCTGGTGTAGTTTCTATCTGTGACTCAGTAAGGCGCAAACTCACATTAGTTCAATAACAAAAGTGCATATAACCTTCTATTAAAAGTAAATAAAACAAATCTTATGTAAAACTGAATCCCTTAAAAAGAAGGTTAATTACACAATGAGATACCACCTCACACCTGTCAGAATGGCTGAAATTAACAAGTCAGGGAACAACAGATGTTGTCGAGGATGTGGAGAAAGGGGAACCCTCCTACATACACTCTTGGTGAGAATGCGAGTTGGTGTAGCCACTCTGGAAAACAGTATGGAGTTTCCTCAAAAAGTTGAAAATAGAGCTACCCTATGATCCAGCAATTGCACTACTGGGTATTTACCCCAAAGATACAAAGGTAGTGATCCGAAGGGGCACCTGCACCCCAATGTTTATACCAGCAATGTCCACAATAGCCAAACTATGGAAAGAGCCCAGGTGTCCATCAAAGATGAATGGATAAAGAAGATGTGATACACACACACACACACACACACACACACACACACACACAATGTAATATTACACAAATATCAGAAAAATGAAAATCTTGCCATTTGATGTGGATGGAACTAGAGGGTATTATGCTAAGTGAAATAAGTCAATCAGAGAATGGCAAGTATCATAATATCTCACTGATATGTGGAATTTAAGAAACAAGGCAGAGGATCATAGGGTAAGAGAAAAAAATAAAATAAAACAAGATGAAACCAGAGAGGGAGACAAACCATAAGAGACTCTTAATCTTAGGAAACAAACTAAGGGTTGCTGGAGGGGAGAGGGTGGAAGGATAGGGTGACAGGGTAATGGACATTGGGGAGGGTATGTGTTGTAATGAGCACTGGGTATTATATAAGATTTATGAATCACAGACCTGTATCCCTGAAACAAATATACATTACATGTTAATTAATTAAATTTAAATTTAAAAATAAATTTAAAAATAAGGTTAATTTTAAAATTTAATTATAAAATTAGGTGTAAACATCAGAAACACCGAAAATACACCATGGTTATTTGCATGTCTAGGTAGGACTGCTACTTCAACTGTGCTCTCTAAAACAAGAGCCAAAGAATTGCTATATAGTGTTATATCTCTCCAATATAAGTGTAGGTAACGTTTCTAAACAAATCAAATTCAGTGCTAATGAACTGCATCTGTTTCAGGCTTCACAAACTCTTTAATCTCAAAAAGCAAAACCAATATGAAAAGAACTTGAAAAATCAACCAGAATACTGATATAAAGGCTGCAGAGGTGGAGGAATTAAAAAATAAAAATGGCCTGAGTCTATTTTGTGGAATCCATTTTTCTGGGCTACCAGCCAAAAGAAAATACTACTTATTTTACTATTGGGAGTATTAAATTTCTCAGAAAAATGGAGGGATGCTATTAGGTAGATTTTTATTTCTTTAGAGAAGGGCTTTTGACAGTATTTTTTTTCTTGTTATTGTCGTTCAGTTAAAAAAATATTGATTATTTTAAGGGTGTTCACTTTGTTGCAGTTGTCTGTTATTTAGTGCTATGTTACTGGCTAGGTCCCTCATGTCGCTTAGTTTTCTGAGTAATGAAGCTGTGCAAAAAATTTCTAATTAAAGCCACACTATTTCTATGCTTGGAAGATTATATCATCAAAATGAGCAAATTCTATTTTAAATCCTCATCTTAAATAAAAGAAGCTCCTTTAAGATAGATAGCTATATATTGATATACACATCTATATGTGATGTCTCTGCCAATTGGAGGGGGGCCCCAAATGTGGGGGTGACCTGGACTGGGTGGAAGCCAATGGTGTGGGTGGTGATAAAAGTGTATTGAATACATCGCAAGGCAGCAGCAGGCAGGACAGCAAAGCAGAGACTGTCTGCTAAGACGCAGTGGTGAGGGGAGACTTCCAGCATAATAGGTAACATCTAAGGAGTGACTGGATGGTGTGTTGTGAAGGTTTTCCTAGACCGACTCATCAAGATCCCTGGCTCCAAGGCCTAAGTGACTTATGGAGAACATCTAAGCACTTGTCTTTGTTCCTGGATTACTAAGAAGACATCGGCACCAGACCCCCATTCCTCAATAAAAACTTCAGACCCCAAGTAACCATGAGACTCACTCTCCTTTCCTTTCTGAGTCTCCTGGACCCTCTGTCCATACTGATGCACTCTCTGTATGTCTTTAATAAATTCTGCTCTCACTTCCTCTCAACTTGTGTTTGACTTCTATGCTTCCCAAAGCCAAGGGCCCTCTGGGCTAGTCCTATTGGACACATACTTCGGGTCCTCAGACCCAATCAGCCAACATTCTACTCAAATGGGTATGATTTGGCTTTCTACAATAAAAATTCTGTTTTGATATTTAACTCACACTACAATGTCTTGTTGTCTGTGGTAAATTATAAGTCCTCCTTTTGAATGTACAAGTTTGGAGTCACACCAAGAACAAGCTATACCTTATTGAGCTCTTTGAAGACATAGAAAGCTTTGGAAATGAATAAATATCTCTAGAGAAGTGTCCTGACAAAGCAATAATGAAAAGGTCATGCCATTTCTCATGCAGCATTTGTCTTATTTAATAGGAGCTGTGTACCAAAATTAGTTTCAATTACCGATAATTAGAAACATTATATTTAAAGAGGAAATTGGAATTACTTTAATACTAGATTAAGCACACTGGTGTAAATTTTTTTATCAAAATGACATCCCTTTGATACTGGCATTCAGATTTATTCTCAAAGCTTTTCAACTTTTCCTAAAGATCAAGGGCATAGAGTTCTGTAGTTTCTCTTTTATTGTAACTCAAGGCCAGTTTTTAACTATTATTACTTTAAGAATCATGGCTTATATCTCCAAGCTGGAATAAGAACAGATCATAAGCATAGCAGAACATAAATTTAAATGAATATGTGGAGAATATAAGAAGTATAGAGCTTACCATAAAAATAGGGTATTTATTAAAACATGTCAACACCCTTCTTTCAAGAATAAAATACCTACATTTTAAGTTTTATGAAAAAGAATAGAATGGAAAATCCATCAGATACTTCTCATTGAACTTCCTTGCAAGAGTTAATTTATATATCATAATGTGCAGCTGAAAGACAGCTAACGTGGCAATGACATTTTTATTTCTGCTGAGGACTTATTTTGAGGAATATTGCAACCAACCTAAAACAACTTTAAACAATCAGTCAGGGAAAATTGCAAACTCCAAAATACAGCTAGTTTTTCATCCATAAAACAGGAAAAATCATTTGCTTTTTAGGGCTATTGTGATGTGTAAATAAGGCTGCTGCATGGTGCATCTCCATAAATGTTCTATTTTTTTTTTCAGTCTTATCACTAGAGAATTTAAGATCGAGTAGAACACTTTGCTTTTGATAGTTACATACACATATTGCTGAATAAATGAGATCCCTGACTATCCTAAGGTATCCATTGTATCAATGATATTGGCAATAATGTCCTTTCATGCCTACAAATTTACTTTGAGTCACCCCAACACAAACTATTGAATAATTAGAAAATGTAAACATTTTACAAGTTTGTTAAATATAATGATAGGCTCTGAGATTGGAAAGAAAGAATGGTTTTAGTGTGGAATCATCTGGAGAAGTGAAAGACAGTTTGTTAAAAATACTGAACATCCGCTGGCTAAATGGAGGAGGTTTTATTTTAAATATTTTATTTTTAAGTAATCTTTACACCCAGCATAGGGCTCAAACTTTCAACCCCAAGATCAAGAGTTGTATGCTCTACCCACTGAGCCAGGCAGGTGTCCTCCTGGAGGAGGTTTTATTTTAGAAGGTAACCTAAGTATAAAATTACCTAAATTTTACACTGACAGCGAGGACATGGGGATACCATTAGAAGAAATTTATTTTCATGGGGCACCTGGGTGGCTCAGTCAGTTGAGCATCTGTCTTTGGCTCAGGCTCAGGTCATGATCCCAGAGTCCTGGGGTCAAGCCCTGGGACTGGCTCTCTGCTCAGCAGGGAGCCTGCTTCTCCTCTTGCTCTGTCCCTCCCCAGCACTTGCGCTCTCTCTAGCTCAAATAAATAATTCATAAAATATTTTGAAAAAGAAGAAATTGATTTCCTGAGATCAGTGTTTTATCAATTGATTTCTGTTTCTAGTTTATATGTATATATATATATTTTCTTATTGAAAAAATATAATAAAGAATAAGAGCTTGAAATATTTATTTTGTATTTAAATTTATGCAATATCTAAATATATTATTATATACTATTATTTTTAATAAAATTAGAGATTCTGTACAATATTGAGTTTGAGATATTTCTTTACCTGTCTTCATCAATTGGCTTTCAATCATTTTACAGATTTGATAGACATACATACACACACATCTATATCTAAATTTCCTTATCTCTCCAGTTTATCACCTATACAATGATTAATTTGTAAAATAAAAAATAAAGTTCTTAGTCATCTTTAAGAACTAAAGCTCTTCAGGATAAAACTTTTTTTTTAAGATTTTATTTATTTATTTGACAGAGTTAGAGACAGCCAGTGAGAGAGGGAACACAAGCAGGAGGAGTGGGAGAGGAATAAGCAGGCTCATAGCGGAGGAGCCTGATGTGGGGCTCAATCCCACAATGCTAGGATCACGCCCTGAGCCGAAGGCAGACGCTTAACCACTGTGCCACCCAGGCGCCCCATCTTCAGTATAAAACTTAACCTTGAAATGTATTTTTTTTCCAGTGAACAAATGGCTTACAATACTTAAATATTATGCTGTTTTTACCCATTAGTCTCAAAAACACCTCAACCAAGGACATACTTCAGGGGAGTTCTAACCTTTCAGTAATGCATAACTCAGGTTATTAGTTCAATGGTATCATAAATACACCAGATTACAATAAAAATCATGTAAAAAAACCTTATGACATTCATGTGGCAGTCTCATGAATTTATAATGTGTCAGAATATATGCTAAGTGAATTATTAAAATAAACTACTTTTCCGTTTATTGAGAACACTTACCTGAACAGAAGAAAAAAAAAGTGTCCTTGCTGGAGAACTCTAGAACAATGCATAAACTAAGTAGTGTAATATATATCCTAGGAAATGCTGCGTGACGAGATTTAACTACCACTCAAAAAAATAAATGAAGTCATACACATGAAAAAGTTAACATTGATTACAAAATAGTATTACAAAAGATTTTAAAGCTATATAAAAGTATATTAATAGAATGAAACATAAAATATAATAATTTTCTGTTATCTAAGATATATTCAGCTCTTTATCCAACAATTTATTACTGAGGCTTTTATTTATTTTTAAAATATTTAATTATTTATTTGAGAGAGAGAGAGAGAAAGCACAGAGGGAGAGTGAGAGGGAGAAGCAGACTCCCTGCTGAGTGGGGAGCCTCACCATCACTCGACCCCAGGGCCCTGAGATCATAACTTGAGTCAAAGGCAGACGCTTAACCAGCTGAGCCACCCAGGCACCCCTGAGGCTTTTATATCTTCCAGATATTTTACTAGGTTCTAAGAAAAAGAGAGAGAAAAAAGTGGTTCTTGTATTCAAAATGTAAGAGTGTCATGATAAGACTGATGTGGAAAAATCAAATCAGTGTGCTGAAAGGCTGTAATTGATGTATGCACAGGAAATTACATGTATGCACTGATTGCATAGAGAAACGCGTACCTAAATATGTGAGGAAGAGTCAGGGGCGTTCTTCATACCAGATGGCCTGGTTGACAAAGCAGAAGGAAAAGCATTTGCAAAGGTGTGGAGTAACTGAAGTAGTTCAGCGTTACTGGATCAAAACCTGTGTGTGTGTTTGTGTATGTGTGTGTGTGTGTACATGGGAACATGTGGATATGATGTGGAAGGAAGAGAAAATAGCAGCTCAGACTGAATTGGTAGGCGAATCAGAATAACAAAGAATTTTTATGTCAATGAATTTAGAAACCATTCTATGGAAATCTAAGAGGTTAATGTGCACTTGAGACTGCAGATCAGCATGTTCAGAATTGTATGACAAATAAATATTTTCAGAAGCAGTGTAAAGGTTGGATTGTAAGATTACCAGTTTTGAATAAGGAGAGAAAAATGATATGGAAACTACTGAGGTAGACAGAAATGTACTTGAATGGTATCAAATAGTGGTTTAGATAAAGAGAAGAGCACTGACCCGAAATAAGGCACACATAATAATGGCTGGTGATAGGTTCTGGGGAATAAGGGAGGGAAGACGTCTTCAATAAATCAGTTTCCTGACTAGGGTAAATGAAAAGATAGCTAGTTCATTCACTAAGTTTCAGAATACAAAAAGATTATTTGCAAAACCGCTATATTTGTAATGCTGGTAGGGCACATCACTAAAAATGTCCAGGAACAACTATTATGTATTATTTGTACCATATATAATGCATTAATATACATGTCCTGGAGTGGAAGAGCATTCTGGGACAAAAATATAGATTGTTGATATAGATTAAATATAGATTTACAATACAGATTAGAATTAAATGCTTTACATTGATAAAATTTTCCAGGAGTGTATAGAAAATGGAGGATGGTCTTTTAGAGAAGACCAACATTGAGGATTTAAGAGAAGAGAGATCAAACCACAAGACATCCTGAGAATAAGCAGCCATTAAATTTGGAAATTATCCAGAAAATACTGGGTCTATGGAGAGAACAATATAAGAAGGAGAGATTTTTTAAATGCAGCAGTCAGGGTGCCTGGATGGCTCAGTTGTTTGAGTGTCTGACTCTTGATTTCAGCCCAGGTCATGATCTCAGAGTCATGCTCTGAGATCATGACCCCGCGTCCATCTCCATGCTCAGTGTGGAGTCTGTTTGAAATTCTTTCTCCATCTCTCTCTTTCCCTCACCCTTCTCTCTGTCTAATTAAATAAATAAGATCTTTAAAAAAAAATAAAATGCAGCAGCCAGTAGAATTATGGAGAAAGAAAATGTCTTAAGGGGTCAGGCATAAATGGAAAGTGAGCAGCCTCTTTAAGTTTTTGGTAAATAAACTGTGAAACATAAAATAAATTTAACTTGAATCTACAAGCTAGAAAACATAAATTAAAGGTTTCAGTCATAGAATTTGTAAGTTTATAAATTCTGAAAATTCTATATACTGACAGGTCATATTAAACTGAACTTTTGCTTTAATTCAATACTTGGTAGAGTCAAGAAACATTGGGTATCTACAATGTGCACAAAAGAGAGATAGCAGTAAGAGAGCTTTTTAATCTAGATACAGAGAGGGTGTTAGGTATTTTAAAAATCAACCGTTGATTTCCTGGATAACATCACTTATTGCAAATAAAGATGTTTTTACTATTTTCTGCTCGTTTCTTTTCTGTCCTCTCAATTTGTGGCACCCTCTTCTAGACTCTCTAATCTACCACACAATTTTTTTTATTAGCACGGTTATATAATTAGAGATTCTGTGCATTATAAATAATTCAAAAACTATAGTTTGAGTGAATAGCTTTGAGAATTTTTATAGAACCCCCCAAATACCCTTTTATGACGTTGAGATATGTTTGGGAAATTATTTTGTGATGTTAAAACCCACTGTCCTCCAACTGTGTATACACAGTATATATCTTAAATACAGATATGAGAGTTCTGGGATACCAGCAAAAAGTACCATAAGGAGGTCCTTGGTAGGGTTGGCCCTACTGGACAGTAGGCTGCTGAGTATGGTTGTTGCTGAGTAAGGAATAATCCTCACCTTCATAAAGATTCTGTTGCTGTCAGGCATAGGCCATGGGCACTGACATTATGAAATTCCCCAAAGACTGGCTTCAGCGGTAGAGGAGTCTGGTTCACCATAGCCCCTAAGCACTCAAACATGACCTTCACCACATTCTGAGATCACTTCTCTAGTCTCAATTCCTTGACATTAAACTGTCATTTCATTTGCTGCTTCTTTTTCCTCTGTAAAATTTCAATCTTGTAGATTCCTGTCTACACCTCCCTCCCTTATTTTGACTATTTGTTGACTTTATAAAATCCTTTGTGGACAATAAAAAAAAAAGCTCAACTGAACTTGAAATTATACAAGCCATGGTGTGAAATCATTAAAAGAAAATCTGATACCACCCCCTTTCTTCTTGGACCAGAATGGATCAGGTAAAGATTTTCTAAAAGTGAAAAGATGAATGTTTATGGTTCCTAAAGGTGATGGGTATGAAACAGATGATTTCATTTCTGGAGAAAGCTTCCCTTCTCCCCACAATAAGGCCATTATTTTATGATTATATTTTTCCCAGAAAATTCTTATTTAGTACCTAGTGTGTACCATAAGCTCTTGTAGGTCATACAGATACAAACAAAAAGCATTGAAGAAACTTGCCTTTTTCTGAGGAAAAAACAAATAATGACTGAGGACACAAATAATGTCACAAATGAATAAATATGATAGTGATAAGTGCACTGATTACTGAGAAGTCCCAGAGGAAGGAGAGAAACTATGTTAATGAGGTCGCCAAGAAAGACCTCATTGGGAATCTGAAATATGAATGCAATATGAAAATACAGAGCCAGTTAAAAATAAAGGGAATAGCAAAAATGTAAGGGCAAGCCAGATATTTGTGTTTATACAATAATAACAAAAAAATATGTAGGAGCTATATCAGACAAGTAGTAAGGGAACGCAGGATTACATATTACTCTGAGGGCTATGGCAAGAAGTTTGGATTTGAACCACCTAAAATGAAAAGTCCTTCAAGGATTCTCAGCATGGGAGAATGGGATCTTACTAATCTTTGTATTTCAATCCCTTTTACTGAGGTATATTCTATATAAATAAAATTCGTCTATTTTAAATTTATTAATCAATAAGTTTTGGCAAATGTGACCACCACCACAATCATGTTCTATACCATGATTTAACATTTTAAGAAATCATTCTGGCTGATGAAGGCGAGTGTATACCAAAGATCAAAAGAGTAAGACAGTAGTTGATTTTGAGAAAAATTACAGTAATTTTGTTCAAATAATCATGATGGGATGAAAATGGAGCAGTGAGAACTGGAGATGTTTGTCATTCTCAAGATTTATTTTGCAGATAAAACTGGCGACTTTTACAAATGGACAGGTGAGGAAAAATTGAACGATGACTCTGTGGCATCAATATTGACAGACTCATCAATAGCCACTGAAACACCCTTCTAGAGTTTTCCTACTGGATAGGAAGCTGAAAACTACATTTCCCAGATTTCCCCCATCTAACCTATCTTCTGCAAACAGGATCACTCAACATACTACAAGAGACTCATACGGCAGCCTGAGCAACATGAGGTGACAACTGTGACAAGGAAGACTAGATCTGTAATGGAAAAATTGTCTTTCTTGGGGAAAGTGTAATTGAGGTTCTTTTTTTTTTTTAAGGTTTTATTTATTTATTTGTCAGAGAGAGAGAGTGCACAAACAGGGGGAGCAGCAGGCAGAGGGAGAAGCAGGCTCCCTGCTGAGCAAGGAGTCCCTTGTGGGACTTGATCCAGGACCCTGGGATCATGACCTGAGCCAAAGTCAGATGCTTAGTGGACTGAGCCAAGTCCATTAAGGCATCCCAAGAAGCACACTCATTTCAGATGCCATATCTTGAAGCAGATATGTTCACCATTAGCCAATTAATCCACAGATCCATGGAAATGAGTAACTGCTGTTTGAAGCCACTGAGTTTGTGTTGGTTTCCTAAGAGGCAGTATTAATGGCAATAAATAGCTCATATTATATTTAGTTGCAAACTACATACATTACCACACAATGAATATATTTATTCATGTATTTGTATCACCCACTTAGTCAAGAAATATTTTTCAAAAGTCAAGTACTAAAATGAGAAGTGATGGCCAAAAGAGCTAACATGCCTGCTGTCATGAAGCTTACACTATAGTAAATGAGAGAAATCATTAAATAAATGATAGAAAAATATTGCAATTAACGTTTAAATTACTCTTCAGGAAGAAAAATCCACGTGGATGGCTCAGTAGGTTAAGTGTAAGTGTCAGACTTCTGGTGTTGGCTCAGGTCATGATCTCAGTGTTGTGAGATCAAGCCCCAACTCCAACTCAACATAGGGGTGTGGAGCCTGCTTGAGATTCTCTCTCTTCCTTTGCCCCTCCCCCACCTGCTTGCATAAGCATTCCCACACGCTCTCTCTCTCTCTCTCTCTCTCTCTCAAAAAAAGAGAAAGAAGAAGGAGAAGCAGGAGGAGAAGGAGGAACATCATGAGGTCCTACTAAAGGGTAATATAGAAAGTTTTTAGGGAAGGTGTTTTTGAACAAGTGAGAATGCTAAGAATCTGTAGCTGGCCCCTCTTATTATTAAAGAGAAAGGGTGTCAAGCTCTTCTCCCACCCCAGAGTGAATGGAGTGCCCTGGGATAGTTTGTTTATCTGACATCAATTTCTGACTTTTTCCTTCCTACAGGAGTTGCCCACACATTTCCAGATTCTGTTTAGGCTAAAATAACCAGCTTGTGCAATCCCAGGTGACTCTTATTAGTCCAAGGACAGACATTTGACCCAAATGACTCATTCACATTGATGGAAGGATCTATTATTTAGCTTTGAGGAGGGCTTCTTCCCTCTCTCTTTACCTAAGATAATCATTTACAAGAATAAAAGAGAGGGAATTTGTAATCTGAGAAGATTACAGAATACTTTTAAATGGTCAAGTCAGATATTCAGATTATCCCTAATCTTGGACTTTCTGTACTGGGTATATGTTGATATCTTATAGTAGTACATGGGGGTGGAGAAATGCCATGAATCTGATCTTAAATTCACCCTGTACCATATGAATTATGAATGTGAAGCTGGCACCTGCACTGTCACCTTCACAATTAGGTTTCATCTGTTGTCACACTCCACTACTGCGACGTGCTAGAATTTATTTAGTTATACCATTTGAAGTTCAATGATTCAAAGCTAATTTGCTTTTGCTGTGTGAATTTTTATTCTCCACTGTCACCAATATTTCCTTGGCTTTTATTTGTATCAGAGCCTCTAATTGTGCTATTTTCAGTATTTGTATATTACTAGTAATTTATCATCTTGCAAGTAGAGGACCACATTATGCAAAAGACAAAGGAAAAACCAGTAACTTCTTTCTTGAACTCAATTTGCTTGATATTGTACCCTACAAGGATGGAAACAAGGATAGAATTATTTTTTACCATTTATATAGATCGTAAATATCTTGTCATAAGAAAGTCTTAACACATAATAAAAGTTCACCGTATTCTTCTCTTTATGTGTCAGTTATCAGGGTATAGCTTGAGATTTAATATTTCACTGGGCAAAAAAAATAACCATTTCTTACATAGCGTCCTTCAATTCAAAGACCTTAAATCATTTAATGATTATACATACATATGTATGTATATTTTGTTTAGATACATTGATACAATATTTATACTTCGAGACCAAATGATGTGAATTTTTATAAAAAGGTTTAGAAAATGATGCTTACTGTAGTATATTATTATAGTATTATTTATAACAGTAAACATTGGAAGGAAACTAAATATCAAATTTAATTTTATACCAAATAGTTATTGAAAACTTATTTATCTCAGCTATTTGAGCTTTTTGGTTACAATAGTAAACAGAAAAATCTCCGTATCTGACAGAGTTGAGATTATAGGGAGGAAGAGAGAAATAAATAATTTAAAAGAATATGTCATATAATATCCAGTAATGGTAAGTGCTTTAAAATAAAATAAGACAGGATGAATGGGTATTTTTAATAAAATTTAATAAATTTTAGTTTTTTCTATAATAGAAACACAATCACAATAACTACATTGACAACTGCCAAATTTAGGGAGGAATATATTCCCAAATTATGGTAAAAGGAATGTTAATCTGATGGGAGTTGACTGCTTCTTCATCTTCTAATGCATACAGTATACCAGTGTCAATTTCAGAAATTTCAGAAGAACAGAGAGGATCAGCTGCAGTGAGGAATATAAAGAACCTAAAAGAATTAAATGACGTTCACAATGTGCAATTCTGTCTGTATTTGAAGAAGGATGCCAGGAATTAGTGACAGGTTTAAATGAACCTAATCAAGAGATCTAATTCTCCAACTCAAAATTATTTTAATCTAAGGCTTTTATATCATTATGTTAAAAAAAAACTCTGAGTGTTATATTATCTGAATGCATAATGCTATCGCTCACCTAGTGTAAGACCATAGACCACACTATAACCAGACATCTAAACCCTTTATAGGTTAAGACAGATCCAGCAAACAATTTGTTTCAGGAGGTAGATATGTATTATATCACTGTTTACCTACTGCTAGTTTATAATTATTGCCTTATATTTCTGTTATATTTTGAAATAAGAGAGGTATATTTGGTAATGCTATTTATTTTTATTGAATCGATCTTTAAATTCTCTCACACATTTGTGACAATAATTTAAAAAGTTGTGAATAGAAATACTACTTATTAGATTATTTAATGTATCTAGATAGGAATAAGGGAAAATATGTCAATGGGAATATCTCAGATGCTCATTATTATTTACTGAAATTGGAAGTTAAGTACTCTAGCTGTCTTAAATGTTACTCTTCTCTACATGAATAATAAAGTGTTATTTCCATTAATGCTTCTTTCATGCTGCCATTGTATGTACTTTTTTGTTTTCTACATTTCACTTATAAGAAACTCAATATTTTGTAATTAAAGCTTTTATCAAAGTAAAAAAAAAACCCTTGTTTTATTTCTCTCTCTAGAGAAATTTTGCGTTCCTGCCAGACATTTTCCGTTAGTGACACCTTCCTTCCCTTGAATATTTTTCTACCAAACCCAGAATTTATCATGCTTAGTCATCATACATTTTCATAATCTAGCCCTCTCTTTACTTCAAAGTTGCTATAAAAGTTAACCTCTCTGGTACTCTTCATGGACTTGCAAAACATATTTTAGCTTGTTTCCATGAGATTGTTTGCTGTTATTCTATTTTGTTTAGATTTTTGTTACGTAGGAGAAGGTAGCCATTCATTTGTGCTTTTATGTTTGTGGTTTCATTTTGTTTTACATTTGGGGGCCATAAGAAAGTCCTTGAGGTCATGTATTTTTCCTGAACATGACTGAATAATATGATTGATTATATTCTACAAAAAAAAAAGTGTAGAGTATAATTGTTAGAAGTAAGGCTTGTGGAATCAGATTAACATTCTGTTTCTGAATTTTTAACTCATCTGATTTACTTGTAAATGCTGTCTTGACTTATTCACTGGTAAAATAAGGATAATTGTAACACTCTCTTCATAGGAATTTTGGGAGAATTAAATCATCATTTACGTAGATACATAGCAATATGTGCTGTACATGGTAATTATGATCCTTCTAATTACTTCTCCTTCCTCCCTATCTCTTTTTCCTTCACATCTCTTCTCTTCTTTCTCTTCTACTACAACCTCCTCCTCCTTTTGACTATCCTTATCATTTTCATTATTGCCAATATCATTGATACAATGGATACCTTAGGATAGTCAGGGATCTCATTTATTCAGCAATATGTGTATGTAACTATCAAAAGCAAAGTGTTCTACTTGATCTTAAATTTTAAAAGAAGAAAAGACACCAGGTGTAAAATTATCAGTGTTTAAGAGCCTAAAATATATTCCTTCATTACTTGTCTGTTTAGAGAATAAAAGTAATCATTTTGTCTGAAATTAATACTAAAGTTTCCAAAGTGAATATTTAGCCCCTTGTTTGGGGAGGGAGTACTTTCATAAGTGGCTATACTGACTTTGCTCCCAGATTCCTAAGAGGAATGGATGGTCACATTCTTATTGTTCAGCTCCTCCAAGATGTCTTTCCTTCTTTTCGATCTTTTTCAAGTTCTGGTACTTATCTTTGTTTCTCCAAAGCATCAACTCTGATGATTTAGCTAAATTAAAATCATCCTGGCCATTAAACCCCCATCGCTTTAAACAAAAATCACACAAATCATTCATGTCTTTGTTATGAACTATTTTCTATTTTTACTGATTTGTCCTATAGTTTTATAGAATCTAGGACCATATTACCAACTAGCCTTGAGACCTAGAGGTTACATATTTCCAAAGTATCAGATAGTATTCAGGGCTTTGGAATTGTTGCTCAATTATTATTATTTTTTTATTATTATATTATGTTAGTCACCATACAGTACATCCCTGGTTTTGATGTAAAGTTCGATGATTCATTAGTTGCGTATAACACCCACTGCACCATGCAATACGTGCCCTCCTTACTACCCATCACCAGTCTATCCCATTCCCCCCACCAACTCCCCTCTGAAGCCCGCAGTTTTTTTCTCAGAGTCCATAGTCTCTCACGCTTCATTCCCCCTTCATGTTACCCCCATTTCTTTATACCTTTCTTCCCCTACCGATCTTCCTAGTTCTTATGTTCCATAGATGAGAGAAATCATATGATAATTGTCCTTCTCTGCTTGACTTATTTCACTTAGTATTACTCCTCCAGTGCTGTCCATGCTGCAACAAATGTTGAGAACTCATTCTTTCTGATAGCTGAGTAATATTCCATTGTATATATGGACCACAACTTCTTAATCCAGTCATCTGTTGAAGGGCTTCTCGGCTCCTTCCACGATTTAGCTATTGAAGATAAAGCTGCTCTGAACATTGGGGTGCATTATGGCCCTTCTCTTCACTACGTCTGTATCTTTGGGGTAAACACCCAGTAGTGAAATGGCTGGGTCATAGGGTAGCTCAATTTTTAACTTTTTAAGGAACCTCCATACTATTTTCCAGAGTGGCTGTACCAACTTGCATTCCCACCAACAATGTAGGAGGGATCTCCTTTCTCCACATCCTCTCCAGCAATTGTTGTTCCTTGCCTTGTCAATTTTTCCAATTCTAACTAGCATAAGGTGGTATCTCAGTGTGGTTATGATTTGAATTTCCTTGATGGCTAATGATTTTGAACATTTTTTCATGTGTCTGTTAGCCATTTGAATGTCTTCATTGGAAAAGTGTCTGTTCATATCTTCTGCCCATTTTATGATTTGTTTATTTGTTTCTCACATATTGAGTTTGAGAAGTTCCTTCTAGATCTTGGATACCAGTCTTTTATCTGTAGCATTATTTGCAAATATATTCTCCCATTCCGTGGGCTGCCTCTTAGTTTTTTTGACTGTTTCCTTGGCTGTGCAGAAGCTTTTTATCTTATTGAAGTCTCACGAGTTCATTTTATCTTTTGTTTCTCTTGCCTTTGGAGATGTGTCATGAAAAAGGTTGCTGTGGCCTATGTCGTGGAGGTTGCTGCCTATGGTCTCCTCTAGGATTCTGATGGAATACTGTCTCAAATCGAGGTCTTTCATCCATTTGGAGTTTATCTTTCTGTATGGTGTGAGAGAGTGGTCAAGTTTCATTCTTTTGCATGTAGCTGTCCAATTTTCCCAGCAATACTTATTGAAGAGACTGTCTTTTTACCACAGGATGTTTTTTCCTGCTTTATCAAAGATTAGTTGCCCAAAGAGCCAAGCAACCATTTCTCGGTTCTCTATTCTGTTCCATTGTTCTATGTGCCTTTTTTTGTGCCAGTACTATGCTGTCTTTGTGATCACAGCTTTGTAGTGCAGCTCGAAATCCAGCATTGTGATGCCCCCAGCTTTGTTTTTCCTTTTCAACAGTTCCTTGGCAATTCGGGGCCTTTTCTGGTTCCATACAAATGTAAGGACTATTTGTTCCACTTCTTTGAAAAATGTCATTGGTATTTTGAGTGGAATAGCATTGAAAGAGTAGATTGTTCTGGGTAGCATGGACATTTTAACTATGTTAGTTCTTCCGTTCCATGAGCATGTAATATTTTTCCATCTTTTTGTGTCTTCCTCAATGACTTTCAAGAGTGATTTGTAGTTCCTAGGATATAGATCCTTTATGTTTCTGGTTAAGTTAATTCCAAGGTAACGTATGGTTTTTGGTGCTATTGTAAATGGGATGGATTCCCTAAATTCTCTTTCTTCAGTCTCATTATTCGTGTATAGAAATGCAGCTGATTTCTGAGCATTGATTTTGTATCCCAACACATTACTGTGTTGCTCTATAACTTCTAATAGTTTGGAAATGGATTCTTTTGGGTTTTCCATATAGAGTATCATGTCATCTGCAAAGAGAGACATTTTGACTTCTTTGCCGATTTGGATACCTTTTATCCCTTTTTGTTGTCTAATTGCTGTTGCAAGGACTTCTAGTACTATGTTGAATAATAGTGGCTAGAGTGGGCATCCTTGTCATCTTCCTGATCTTAAGGGAAAGGCTTTCAGTTTTTCCCCATTGAGAATGATATTTGCTGTAGGCTTTTCATAGATGGTTTTTACGAGACTGAGGAATGTACCCTCTATCCCTACACTCTGAAGGGTTTTAATCAGGAAAGGATGCTATATTTTGTCAAATGCTTTTTCTGCATCTATTGAGAGAATCATATGATTTCTGAATTTTTCTTTCTGGATAAAATCTAAGACCTGGATCGATTTGCGAATGTTGAACCACCCTTGCATCCCAGGGATGAATCCCACTTGGTCATGATGGATAATCCCTTAATGTACTGTTGGATTCTATTAGCTAGGATCTTGTTGAGGATTTTGGCATCCATAAGCATTAGGGAAATTGGTCTGTAATTCTCCTTTCTGATGGGGTCTTTGCCTGGTTTGGGGATCAAGGTAATATTGGCCTCATAGAATGAGATGGTAGCTTTCCTTCTGTTTCTATTTTTTGAAATAGCTTTAGGAGAATAGGTATTATTTCTTCTTTGAATGTTTGGTAGAATGCCCCAGGAAAACCGTCCGGGCCTGGAGTTTTGTTTTTTGGAATGTTGTTTATCACCGACTCAATCTCTTCATAATTAATTGGCCTGTTTAAAAAATCAATTTCTTCCTGTTTCAGTCTTGGTAGTTTATAGGTTTCCAGGAAGGTCTCCATCTCTTCAAGATGGCTTAATTTTTTTGGCATAAAGCTGTTGATAAAAGCTTTTAATAATCCTTCCAATGTCATTGGTGTTGGTTGTGACCTCTCCTTTTTCATTCATAATTTTATTAATTTGGATAGTTTCTCTATTCTTCTGGATAAGTCTTGCCAGTGGTCTGTCAATTTTATTGATTCTCTCAAAGAACCAGCTTCTAGTTCTGTTGATCTGCTCTACTGTACTCCTGGTTTCTAATTCATTGATTTCTGCTATAATCTTAGTCAGCTGCTTCCTCGTGCATGGATTAGGCCTGTCCCTTTGTTGCTGTTCCAGCTTCTTGAGGTGGGAATATAAAAACTGCATTTTAGATTTTTCTATTCTTTTGAGTGAGGTTTGGATGGCTATATTTCCCTCTTTGGACTGCCTTTGCAGTATCCCTTTAGGTTTTGGACCATTGTGTTTTCATTCTCGTAGGTCCCCATAAGTTGTTTAAATTGATTTTTGATTTCCTGGTTTATCGAGTCATTCCTGAGCAGGAAGGTTCTTAGTCTCCAAATGTTTGAGCTTCTTCCAAATTTTTCCTTGTGGTTGAGTTCCAATTTCAAAGTGTTGTGGTCTGAGAATATGCAGGGAATAATTTCAGTCTTTTTGTATCAGTTCAGACCAGTATTGTGACCCAGAACATGGTCTATTCTTGAGAATTTTCCATAGGCATTAGAATAGAATGAGTATTCTTTGGTTCTGGGGAGTAGTGTTCTATATATATCTATGAGGTCCAACTCGTCGAGTATGGCATTCAAAGCCCTTGTCCTTTGTCGATTTTTTCATGTGTTTTCTGTCTATTTCTGATTGTGGAGTTTTGAGGTCCCCTACTAATAATGTATTTTTATCTATATGTCTCTTTATTGTGGATAAGAGTTGGCTTTTGTATGTTGCTGCTCCCCTGTTGGGGGCATAGATATTTATAATTGTCATATCCACTTGTTGGATACATCCTTTAAGAATAATATAGTGCCCTTCTGTGTCACTAACTATAGTCTTTAGTTTAAAATCCAATCTGTCTGATATGAGAATTGCTACCCTAGCTTTCTTTTGAGGTCATTGGCGTGAAAGATGGTATTCCATCCCTTTACTTTCAGTCTGAATGTATCTTTAGGTTCAAAATGGGTCTCTTGTAGACAGCAAATGGATGGATCATGTCTTCTTTTCCAATCTGCAACCCTGTGGCATATTATGGGAGAATTTAGGCCATTTACATTGAGACTGAATATTGAGAGATATGATTTTAATGATGCCATGTTGCCAGTAAAGTCTTTGTTTCTATCGATTTAGACTTTCTGTTCTGTATCACTCTTGGGGCCTTTTTACTTTTATGGAACCCCCCTTAATATCTCCTATAGGGCTGGTTTCGTGGTTACGAAATTGGTCAATGACTAGTGATTCTGGAAGGTCTTTATTTCTCCATCAATTCTGAATAACAGCCTTGCTAGATAAAGGATCCTTGGCTGCATGTTTTTCTCGAAAGAGCTTTAAATATACCTCCCCAACCCTTTCTCTCATTCCAGGTCTGTGTAGACAGGTCTGCCGTAATTCTGATACCTTTGCCTTGGTACATGAGAAATTTCTTTGCCCTGGCTGCTTTCAATACTGTATCCTTGGATCTAATATTTGCAATCTGCACTATGACGTGACGTGGCGTAGGTTTGTCGTGGTTGAGATTGGGAGGGGTCCTCTCTGCCTCTTGGACACGAATGTTTGTTTCCCTTGCTAGATTAGGGAAGTTTTCAGCTACAGTTTGTTCAAATATCTCTTCTAGATCTCTGTATTTCTCCACCCCCTTGTGGATGCTGATGATTTTGACATTGGAACGTTTCATTTAGTCAGTAATCTCCCATAACCTACATTCTTGAGAATGGAATTTTTTTAGCCCAGATTCTATTCTAGCTTTCTCTTCTACTAACCCATCCTCCAATTCACTGATTCATTCTTCTGCCTCATTCACCCTGGCCCTCAGAGCCTCTATTTTTGACTGCATTTGATCCATAGTATTTTTAATTTCTGCCAGATTCACTCTCATTTCCGCCCTTAGAGATTCTATATTCTCATTAACATTTTCGTTAATACTTTTTTCAATTCTACACATCATCTTGACCATTGTTACTCTGAACTCCATTTCTGATAATTTGGTTATAGGCATATCCATTAGTTCTGTGGCAGAGGGGGGGATTTCTCCTTCTTGTCATCTGATGAGGAGAGGTTGCGGGGTTGTCCAGAGCCCAATTTATTGACTGGGACCCAGGCCGTGTGCACTTGTTTTATGGGACCTTAGGGATGTGGGCTGCTTGATTTTTCAGCCTGCCTTCTGGGGGAGGGGTCTGCCACACCAATACTCAGGCAACCCTGTTTGGGTAGAATCTCCCTGTCCCCTGCGAGGGGGAATGGGGATGGGCACACTGTGAGCCGGTATTTCCAGGTTTTTGTTCTCTGGCAGCTTTCCCTGGCGGTTTGCTGTGCCTCTTCTGAGAGTCAGAGCAGCAGTGGCCAAATCTCAGCCTCTGTCCTAGGACAGATGGATCGCGGACTGTTCTCCACTGATGTTCTGGCCACTTTAACTCTGTTTCTGTTGGTGCTGAGCAGCCAGCAGCAGGTGTTGTTGAGCAACCCTGCAGTGTCCCGGGATGTGCGCCCCACAGCTGGCGTCCCAGCCCTCACTTCCAGGGCTGGCATGTCTCTGTCTTTTGTGTTTCTAACACTGACAGCTGCCAGCCCCCAGCCACCCCCTCATGCTCCCAGAGCTCCCGGTCTCAGTCTGGTTCCAGTGAGCACACTGGAGCTCCAGTTTTCAGTCTGGCCGTGCGTGTTCCTGGCTCATGGTCTCAGTCTGCTCTCTCATGGTGCCGGTCTGCGAGTCCGCCTGCCCCCCATGCAGGTGGCTACCGCTTCCCAGCGCCCAAACATGGCGGCTCCCTCCCCCTTCCGTTTATCTTCCACTATCTGTGCACAGTTTCACGGCTTCCCTCTTCGTACCTCAATACTCAGCGCTGGAGATGCTTATTTGTAGAGGCCCATATGTATCTTCCTGTGTCTCATGCTGATTCCGTGGATGTTCAGGATGGTCTGGTACTTATCCAACTCGACTCAGGGGTCTGGCTGAAAAAGGGGTCCCCTACTCCTCTGCCATCTTAACTCCCTCCTCAATTATTATTTATTATGCAATTCAAATTCAATGACATGAGCTCAAACAAAAATTATATGGATGCATATAAAACATCCTTCATGCAATCTTCAATGATAGGCTTGATATTTCTAACCAAGTCAATTTTTATCTCTCATAGACTTTAAGAGACTTTCTGTGTGTTAACTCTAGGGGTTGGAAATATATTTTCTACATATCACAGAGTTTTGTGACTGACGCTTATTTCACAGTTCTTTTTGAAATCTTTTATTTATTGTTTACAGATATATCTATATAATATTAAATATAAATCAAAACAAAACAAAATCTCTCAAATACATCTTGATGCAAAGTTTCTCATGGGAAGCTTAATATTATATATATTAATTGAAATATAGTTCCCATATTTTATATATATGGTTATTTGACATATATGTTTATTTGGCATATACATTTTATATATATGGTTAATTGGCATATATTTTATAAATTTTACATATATATATGGTTATTTGCCATATATGTTCATTAGAAATGTCCCTACAATGTATAGTCATGCATGTTAAATTATATTTGATGTGTGGAGTTTTCTGTATTAAAGTGACAGTGTTAATTTTTAACTCAGAAACAAAGGCATAATTATAAGAGGCAGGCAGAGACATGTGATATTGATGTCATTTCATAGCAAATAGAGTAAGAAACATCACTGGCTAGAGAATATTATGTGAATATTCAATATTATCAAAAATGTGCTCAACCCCAATGTTTTGTTGAACACTTGTCCTCTTCCTTCTTTGCTTTTTCTCAAATATTCTCAAAAATACTATTTCCTTATAAAATGTTCTCCTTTTTGCACTTCATATCCACAGAAACAAATTAAAGTGAACAAAATGTACTATAAAGAAAAAATCAGCAGGCAGTCCTGTTGAGGACCAAAGCTGCATGTGGAGATAAAACTAAAGAGTCTTATAGCCACATAATTAAAGTATCTATTCAGAAAATATAGAGCTATTCTAGAAGCACACACTTATTTTAAAGGACTTTGGAGAGGTGTTCTTTTAAAAATTTTTCCTATAAAATTTAGGGTAACTTCAGAAATGTCCCTTAGAGACTGGAAGAGAGTATCAAAAGATAAATGGAGAAAAGTTTTCATAAAGATATTTGTAGCAAGATATTTTTCTATGGTTCTTTCTTGTTTGTATTATTTTTGTTTTGTTTATTTTTACTTATGCATAACTTTTGTTTTCAGGGATGGTAAAGAGATAGATATTAAATTGAATATAGACTTGGCAAGGGCAGTTATTACAAACACTTTTTAAAAAATGTATGAAACTGGTATTACTGTTGCAAAGTTATGACCAAAAAATCACAAAGAATCAATTCTACACATATTAAAACCTAGCTATATGTCATATAAATTTAATAATATTAACCTTCAAAATTTATATGAAGAAGGCGGGAATGTGATTTGATAAAAGAAATAATAACTTTATTTTTATTTTTATAGTTACAGAAATAATAAAGAGAAGATTACCAAAGTGACATATGTTGGAAAGGCCATTTAGAAACTGAAATATAAATGGAGGTAATGAATATACAGATGATTTGCTTAGAGGTAACTGAACTTGAGCAAGTTGGCTAAAGCCTGTAAATACCAAGGCCAGAGATTAATTGGGCTTTTCCTTGTATATCCTGGAATAAGTTGTGTTTTTCCAGGAAAAGAGACAGTGGTGTGTTGCTCATGGGCACTATTCAATGGCCTGACAGCATAGAAATATTCCTTAACTGTTTTATAGAGGTCATCTAATCTGCCAAGGACTAATTAAAATTAGATATGTGTAAGTTATTAAAGTTATGACCCAATAGTCTTTTTCCACTAAGTAGCCTGCTGAATCCTTATTGCTCAGGGGGGCTTGACATCTGCATTACCATTTTCTTCTTCAATTACTACTGATGTAGCTTCAGTAGAGTGAGAATGAATGTCATTCTGCCTTTGAAGCTTTGAAAGTTAATTTGTTTTTAAACTTGAGATTTAAACTCCATGAACCAGAAGTGTCAGAAATAAATATACATTTATATATTCTTGTGAGATGATATAGCTCATCAATGCTGTGCATAAACACGTACGATGAATCCTCAAAAGTGACTGACTTCTCAATTTGCTTCTACATAGTGTCAAACATAAAAAAGAAAAGAGCCTAAAACTTTCTGTAATCTAGGGATGCCAAAACTCAGTTACTTTGACATTATAAACAAAATAATCAAATGAATAAGAAATGTGTATTTTTTTAAAAGTATGTTGTTGATAATAAGACAAATGTATTGACTTATTTTTAAATTTACATTCATAGAAGACTGTACTTTGTTTATGTGGAACTGTTTATTAAGTTATCTCTTTTTTGTAATTGTATGAAAAGCAGTCTGATAAATGTGAGGTTAAGAAAGGACTGTCTTCCTCACCCATGATGGGTGTGGTTAAACTTCATTGAGAATCAGGAAACATTTTCACCAGTACCAACCACTAAGAGTTGGGAACTCATAATGACATTTGCTCATCATCACACTACAAGATTTAATCATAAACCAAATATTCTAAGAAATGTTTTCTATATTAACAATCTAATGTAAAATTATAGTGACCACTAAGACATCTTTTTCTCAGTTAACCCTTTTCAGTAATGAAAATCAGCACAAATCTTACAAATAATAAGCATTCAATAAATTTATAATTTGAAAAAAAAGTTGACATCTTAAAATACGCTATAGATTAAATTTGTTTCTACCAAGAAGTTTTCCATTATAAAAATGGGAAAGGGGCGCCTGGGTAGCGCAGTCGTTAAAGCGTCTGCCTTCGGCTCAGGGCGTGATCCTGGTGTACCGGGATCGAGTCCCACATCAGGCTCCTCCGCTATGAGCCTGCTTCTTCCTCTCCCACTACCCCTGCTGTGTTCCCTCTCTCGCTGGTTGTCTCTATCTCTGTCACATAAATAAATAAAATCTTAAAAAAAAAATAAATAAAAATAAAAAAAAAATGGGAAAAATTATTCCCACCTCAAAATAATCATCATTAAGAAAAATGTTAATAGTCCATAAAATTTATTTTGTCACTATACAGATTTTTAAATATAGAATATTTTTGCATGTGTTATTATCATTAATGTCCACCAGAATGAGGTTATGATGTGACTGATTTACATATCTTTCCAAGTATTATCTTTTAGTAATATTCATTCATTATCCAAATACACTTTGAATATCTAGTAAATTCAGGTACTGTTCTAGTATCAATAGTTACAGCAATAAAAACTACAAAGAGCCTATGCCCTATAGACCTTCTACTATGTGAGGGGAGGGAGGCAGACAATATACAGATATCTAGAATGCCAGATGGTGGTAATTGTCTTAAAGACAAAGCAAGGGAAATTAGATTTAAAATAACCATATGAATTGAGATTGTTATTGTACATAATGTGGTCAAGAAAAATCTCTCTGATTAGGAGACAGAAACCATACAGTAATTTGATAAGGGAAAAATTCAACCTTAAGAATTATTAATTATAAAAGGGGATTGAAGTAACAAGGAACCAGTGGCTAGGAAGTAAAGTAAACTAAAGAATATAGGGATTGTAGATGTTGGGAACAGCCACTTGACCCCCAGGACTGAGATGGAGCACAAAAGCAAGAGGCTTCTCCCACCTCACCTAGGACCCAGATCCAATCCATGCCGTGCTGGTGAAAACTATTCTTTTAGACATGCCTCACCAAAGACATTTTACTACAAAATCACCTTAGGGAATTTTAGGGGGAAGTTCCTTGCTGCTGAGTGCTGCTGGCCCCCATGCTGGTGTAGTGGAGATGTTGCATGTGCTATGGAACCCCATGCTTTCTCATGTAGCACAATAGACCCAGGAAGCTCACAAGCATCAGGAAGAAGATAGTAGAGCACACCAGAACTAGGGAGCAAAACTCTTTTCTACTCCAGTCCAGTGCTCTGTATCAACCAAGCTTAACAGATTTCTAGCTGGACAAGGGAAAATAGTTAAAGGGACAAGATCCATTTTCACAGTTCAGGCAATAAATGATGATTTGGAATCAAGAGGCAACACATGATTCATGATACATGTCAGAGAGTAAGGGAAAGCAGAGAACCTGAAAGAAATAAGGGAGCAGGTCATGCAAGTACTAGGAAGGCCTGGCTCCCCAGAATGCCCTGCATGTTGCTAAGTAACAAGGATACAAGTTTGTCAGGAGCAGGAAAAGGCAGGAGATAGGTCATAAAACATGTCGGTGAAGTACCAAGGAGAGAAGTATGGCCAAATATGGACTCTCTTTTAGTTTCACTGAAATGGAAAGCAATGAAATAGTTTTGAAAAGAGAATTATTATGATCTTTATTTATTGGTAAGGATAACTCTGGTTGCTTTGTTGAACATAGAAAATAAAAGGCAAAAATAAAATCGACACATTAAATCCAAGGAGAATTACTGGTTAACTTGCCTAAAATGTTAATGGTAGAAATGGTGATCAGTGGTCAATATCACACACACACAAAACACACCTACAAACACAAACACAGATTTAAAGAGACAGAGATATTGTATTGTATAAAAGAAAACAAATGTCAAAGAGGCTAAGTTTTGGCCTAAAAGAATAGAGTTGTCATTTCAGAATTGGAAAAGACTTCATGAAAACCATGCTTTAGAGGAAAATCAGGAGTTCTCTTTTGGATACTTCATGTTTTAGATGTCTTTTTTAGATCTGAGTGGAGACATCCCATGGACATTTGCCTATACTGATACACAGCTCACAGAAAAAGTATGGAGTAGAGGTAAATATTTGAGACTGATTGGCATGAGATGGTATTTAAAGTCATCCAAATGAATGGTAACACATATGGTAAGAATATGGTCAAAGGAGTCAGAACTGAGCTCTCACCTCAGTAAAAATAACAGAAAAAATGGGCAGTAAAGTAAGAGGAAAATCAAAGCAAAGTGGAAACTAATGACAAAAATATTTTAAGGTGGAAGGAGTGATCAAATGTGATAAATGATCCTTATAGGTCCAGTAAAATATGTCCTAATAATTGACCATTGGATTTAACAACATTATGATCACAGGTGATCTTTAAAAGATTATTTTGATAAACATGAGGTGTGGAAAGGTTGATTTTGAGGTAAATACTGGGGATAAGTATACATTGATGATAGTAATTTTGCAACTGTTTAAAGGTAAAGAGGGTAAATAGCTCTGGATTTTACTGATGCACCTTGAGAGATTAAATACGTAAATAAGAAAGGATGGGTTCAAAGTGAAGGCAGAGATGGGATGTCTGCATGGCTCAGTCAGTTATGCATCTGACTCTTGATTTTGGCTCAGGTCATGATTTCAGGATCATTAGGTAGAGGACCACATGCTCAGCATGGAGACTGCTTAAGATTCTCTCTCCTCCCTCTGCCCCTCACTGCTTGCACACTGTCTCTCTCTCTCTATTAAAAAAAGAAAAGAAAAGAAAGAAAGAAAGAAAAAAAGAAAGAAAGAAAGAAAGAAAGAAAGGAAGAAAGAAGAAAGAAAGAAAGAAAGAAAGAAAGAAAGAAAGAAGAAAGAAAGAAAGAAAGAAAGAAAGAAAGAAAGAAAGAAAGAAAGAAAAAAGAAAAAAAAGAAAGAAAGAGAAAGGTAGAGGAGGAAATAAAGTTAAAGATGATTGAATCATGGACTGAAGGTCCCAGTGTACTCAAATCTTTGAAATCAGAGGAAAAGAGGGATGATCTGGAAAGATAAATCCTACTGGTTGAAAGGAGAAATACAAGAAATTAATATCATGCAGAAATTGACATTATACAATTGTGGATAATCAGGACAGAAGATAAAATCATTATATGAGAGTACATCAAGAACTGAGAAGTTCATATATTAATAAACTCATCAATGGTGTTATTGAAACAAATGCAAATTATGCAAAAAACAGGTTTTGAGATATGGAGTCTAAAATTTTCAAATAATGAGGCTGTTGACTACATGCTTTGCATATAATTATATCAAAGAAGAGTGGTATAGTTAATGTCATGAATAATAGATTTCTCTGGAGGTGAAGAATGAGAATTTACATTTTAATACATACCTTAAATGGTTAATATATAAACCAATGGTCTTCTAGTATACATACGTCTGTTATAGTTGCTGAATTAATCTAAATCAATCAGCAAAATATGGGGGATGAATGTGGCTTTAAGACATAATTATTTAATGTCGTAAGCATGCAGACACCAATACACAAACATACAACAAAAATGTAGTGCCTTTGTTGTTGTTGTAGAGTCAATTTCGCACTTGTTCTAGTTTCTCAGGAAAGTTAAATGCCATCAAAATGTTTAGTAGAAATGAAAATAAAATGAGGGAAGTGGGATTCTGTGACAGAATTTTTGCCTAAAATGACATTTGGGTTTGCATTCGCTAAACTTCTTCCTTTTAGAATTTTAAATCCAAAATACACTTCTTTTTTCTGCCATTGACTTGGAAACATAAGAATTAGCTGATGGTGGAAAAGCTAACCCAAACTCTAATACACATAAAGGCACTTTTAGAATGAAATGTAAAATTCTTATTATTAGAAAACCTGCATTTTCATAATTGTGAATTCAATATAATGTTTTTTCTTCTTCATGAAGATTAATATAAATAATATTAGCTACCAAACAATGAGAAGTATGCAATGCACAGGCATATTTTATCTTCTTTAAAAATGAGGTAATCGAGACCCAGGATCCAGACTTTCTGGATTGAAATCCCATTTGTCACTTAACTAAGTCATCTCAGGTAGTTCCCTGTCTTGCTTCAGTTTTGTCTTCCAACAAATGGAAATAACAGCTGTTATCTATGTCATTGAGATGTTAATGACAAAGGACTTAAAACATTTAGCTTGCTTGCAACAACAATACTGTTAATTATTATTTATTAGCGTTAGTCCTCACAGCAACTTTGCCAGTTAGGTATTTATCTCCTTTATAAATACTGTGAGTGGCAAAGTAACTTAACCTTATATTCAAAGAAATTGTGTCACTTGACTATTATATGCATATATACACACATATATATACACATTTATGTAAATACCATCACAAAACTGTAAGTGACAGAGCCAAGATTCAAATTCACATTCTGCCTGACTCCATCTCTGTTCTTTTTACTGTACCACTGCAATCACATTGTTCCACATTCGTAATATAATTTCACTTAAATTGCAGCTCAGATCTGAAAAATGAAATCATTGTTTTCTGTTCAGGCAATTGTAAGATCATGAAGAAAATTCTAGAAAAATTAAAAAAATAAAAAGAATATCGTAAGATGTACAAATTTAGAAATCTCAATGTGTGATATTTAAATTGGGAACAGATGGCACATATATGTTAATAAGTTTTAAATACTACATAGTGTTATTGAAGTTGGTGGGGAGAGGTGCCAGTTAATCTTTGATTTATAAGATATGAGGACATAAGGTCCTAAAAAGTAAACGGGTGAAAAAAAGTGAACTATTAAAAGCTCAATCGTTTTAAAGCAAGTTTTTAGGAATATGTCAATTAAAAAGAATCTACAAAATTGTATTCAAAGGGGGAACCTAAATTCAAATTAAAAACAACCAACCGGGGCGCCTGGGTGGCGCAGTCATTAAGCGTCTGCCTTCGGCTCAGGGAGTGATCCCAGCGGTGCGGGATCGAGTCCCACATCAGGCTCCTCTGCTGGGAGCCTGCTTCTTCCTCTCCCACTCCCCTGCTGTGTTCCCTCTCTCGCTGGCTGTCTCTCTGTCACATAAATAAATAAAATCTTTAAAAAAAAAAAAAAAAAAAACAACCAACCAACCAACCAAACAACATTTCAGTATAATGCTTTAAGATTTCAATGTACATCTAAATTTAAAAAATATTCTTTTTTTTTAAGATTTCATTTATTTATTTGAGAGAGAGAGCACAAGTGAGCAAGAGAGAGGGCATGAGTGGGGGGTGGGGGACAGAGGGAGAAGGAGAAGCAGGTGCCCCACTGAGTAGGGAGCCTGACTCAGGACTCCATCCCAGAACCCTAGGATCATGACCTGAGCTGAGGGCAGATGCCTAACTGACTGAGCCACCCAGATGCCCCTTAAGAAGTATTCTTATGTTTTAAAAAAGAAATGTTTTTTAAATAAATAAGTAAATATGCAAATACAAAATATATGTGAATTAAATAAATAAATATGAAAATATTGCTCTGGGAAAATAATCATGAACTTGACACAACAGAGCTAATAGATTCCAAAATTCAACCACTTATTGAATGATAAGCAATAGTAATAAGAATGTGTTAGAATCATAAATTGAGGACAGTAATTTAATCACATGATATAGGTAAATCATTTATTATTTTAAAAGGTAAATCATTTATTATTTTATAGGTAAATCACATGATATAGGTAAATCATTTATTATTTTATAGGTAAATCATTTATTATTTTAAAAAATAATAGCAATAACCCCCCAACAGATTCTAATACTTAGTTTAATGGTATATAATAATATACAGTATGAATAAAGAATGAGAGCAGCGTTTTGATAAAATCTTGAGTATTTCTTATCTATTACTTGTAAAACAATAGAAATTTTTCAGGTTTATCACCTCCTGTTATGGGCTTTTGATAAGAAAAGCATTTTATAGCCCAGATACCTAATGGTTTTTAACAAGTTGTAATTCTTTCAATTATAATAAAATAAAGTATTTTGATAATATTTAAATATTTATGTGGTACAAAACAAACTCTGATAAACATGCTATTTATACTGTGACTAGGTTCACTATTTATACTCACTATTCTTATTTGTAATTTAACATCAAAAGAAGCCAACACTATCTTGTTGGAAATTTAATTTTTGAAATTAAGCTAGTAAATCTCACCCCTCGATTTCCTCTGGTTTCTCCTCAAATAACAGAATGGGGTAAAAGAAATGAGAACTAAAGAAATGAAGCTAGGATTTCTGTTTCTGCCAGGATGGCAGATTACAGTGTTGAATGTCTTCGCATTCAAATACAGCTAAAAATTTCATGAAACGAAATGTTGTTACTGAGTCTTTACAAAGTAAGATGGAGCTCTTAGGGGACAAGCAAATGAATTAAGAACAGTGAGCATTAGCTTGAACATAAACGATATTATTTATATAGTAGATGAACTTACTTTTCTGCCATTGCCAAGGTGGGAGAGGCAAACTTGAGACTAATGTTTAACCCTGAGAGCCAGCTTGATCAAAGTATCAATATTTATATTGATTGCCAATATTTATAAAGATTAAATAATTTTGTTCTATGAGTATAACACATTTGTAAGATAGGCTTTCCAAGTGCTCTTGCATTTGTCTCTGAGCTCTTTATTCTCTTCTATCAGTCTATTTGTTCTTTGATATGAAAATTTGAACTATTTTTATTATTTGCATCTACCTATCCACAAGCAATTCTCACAAATAAACTCAGGTGAGATTCTAACACTCAATAATGTCCACTCTCCAAAATTAACATAGACTCTTGTGCAAATCCCTTCATATGTGATTCAGGAATGTGTAATTAACACATTAATTTATATGCAGATAATCATCTAAATGCCAAAACCTTTTTTAATTCAACACATTCTATCTGACTTTCAAATGAGAAGAGACATATGGCTCTAGATGTATATTAAACTCCATAAAATGAGAAGCATTGGAACAATTTCAAAGACATTTTAACTCTTTTGAAAACATATACACCACTGCCTATTTATTATGAACAGAAGGTTAATATATTAATTAAATTTTGTTTACCAATCAGAATTTTATTTAAGCACTGAAAGTGATTTATAAATTAGTTCAGACAACTCTTCACACTCAAACATTTTTAAAATTAGACAAAGACACAAAGATATGTATCAGTCAATGCCATGGTACTAGTCACTGCTCCTCCCTCCTTGGTCCCATCATTACTGCAGGTGCTGAGTCCATAATTTGTAAGCTCAGCCTCTGCCAGCTTCACAGCCAGTTCTGAATATGCCTGGCATTAAATTAGGCCTGGGATATATCTGGCCTATAATGAGGCATCTGGAGGTTCACCAGTATTTTTCTAACTTTGGAGATGTTAAAGAAAATATTACTCATGACATTTGTTAAAACAATAAGGTTGACTTTATTCAGGGAGGTTGCTGTACTAGATAAGGGACCTACCACAATACAGTTTTGAATAGGGGAGAAATTGGGCTCAACTCTGATTTCCTTCCTCAACAAGGAAGATTAGAAATTTATAGCCAAGGAGCACGGTGATGGCATGGGGTGGTCAGTGGATGGAGAATTATTAAGACCAGACATAAGGGCTAAGGGGGGAATTCTGGCTAAACCCATCTAATAGGATTCTTACTGAATGCTAAGAGTGATCCCACATCACCAGGTGGATGGATGGTTGGGGATGAGAAATTTCATCAGAAATCCAGGGTAATCAGATATTGTGAGTGGGGTATTCTGGCTAAACTGACTTAGCAGGATTCTTACTAAAATTGGGCTCTTCAAGACATGCCTAGGGATGGGGCCTCTTGGAAAAAGAGCTCAGAGGAGCCTGACTAGAGTTTGATCAGGGAGAGAATCTTTGTCTGAAAGGAAAAGATCAATTTCATTTCAAGCTATTATCTCCGTAGAAATTCAATTTCTAATTACACTATTTCTTAAAATGTCAATAATTTAGACTATGATGAAAGATGTAATAGAAATAAATAAATCACTATATCTCTTCAGTCTGGCAGAAAAATAGTAGTTGTTCATTCACTTTATCTTGTGGTTAACTATTCTTCACCCATCACATTCATTTTATATTGTTGAAATCACCAAATATAACTGTATTTCAAATTTGGATCATTTTTTGTTTTCTTTCCAATATGTAGTTTAATTATCTGAAAATGGAGGAGAAAAAACACAAAACAGAGCTAAGTCTTTAAGTATGATATATATAATTAAAGGGCATCAAGGGTGGATACAGCAAGAAGAATTAGAAAATAACTTAAAATATGAATATTGCAGAGTTTGATATTGACTTTACTCAACAAGAAGAATTTGTAGTATACTTATTTAATTAGTAAACAGAAAATGATCCTCAGTATTGTAGAAAGTATACTATAATAAGAGGAAGGATACCAGAATCTCTTAAATACATACATACAGAAAGTGATTGGTATGTTAGAAGGATTTGGTATCTTGATATGTATCTCAGCTGAAGGGTTTGTTTGATTACAGAGTGTGTGTGGGGGGGTGCAGTTTGCAGCATTAAATATAGTGGTCAGGAAGGACAAAATTGAGAAAATAGTATTTTCTCAAACGTTTGCAGGAAGGCTCCACTAAAAAAGAGAACTAGAGGCCAATATCCCTGATGAACACAGATGCCAAAATTCTCAATAAAGTACTAGCAACCTGAATTCAACATGCATTAAAAAAGTCATTCACTATGACCAAGTGGGATTTATTCCTGGGATGTAAGGGTGGTTCAGTGTTAGCAAATAAATCAACATGATACACCACATTAACAAAAGAAAGGATAAGAACCATATGACCCTTTCCATAGATGCAGAAAAAGCATTTGGCAAAATACATCTATTTATGATTTAAAAAAATCCTCAACAAAGTATGGTTAGAGGGAAGATACCTCAACATAAGACCATATATGAAAAACCCACAGCTAATATCATTCTCAATGGGGAAAAACTGAGAGCTTTTCTTCTACAGTCAGGAACAAGACAGGGATGTCCACTCTCACCACTGTTACTTAACATCATAATGGAATTCCAAGCTACAGCAATCAGACAACAAAAAGAAATAAAAGGCATCCAAATTGTCAAGGAAGAAGTAAAACTTTCACTATTTGCAGATGACATGATAATCTATACCAAGAAACTGTTAGAACTGATAAACAAATTCAGTAAAATTACAGGATACAAAATCAACATACAGAAATCTGTTGCATTTCTATGCACCAATAATAAAGCAGCAGAAAGATAATTTAAGGAATCAATCCAATTTATAATTGCACCAAAACAACAAGAAACCTAGGAATAAACCTAACCAAAGATGTGAAAGCCCTGTACTCTGAAAACTATAAAACAATGATGAAAGAAATTGTAGATGACACAAAGAAATAGAAAGACATTCCATGCTCAAGGATTGGAATAACAAATATTGTTAAAATGTCTATACTACCCAAAGCAATCTACACATTTAAGGCAATCCCTATCAAAATATCAACATTTTTCACAGAGCTAGAGCAAACAATCCTAAAATTTGCATGGAAATACAAAAGATCCCAAGTAGCAAAAGCAACCTCGAAAAAGAAAAGCAAAGCTGGAGACATCACAGTTGCAGACTTCAAGTTCTATTACAAAGCTGTAGTAATCAAAATAGTATGGTACTGCACAAAGACACATAGATCAATAGAACAGAATAGAACTCACAACTATATGGTCAACTAATCTTCAAAAAAGCAGAAAAGAATATCCAATGGGAAAAAGTCTCTTCAACAAATGATATTGAGAAAACTGGACAGCAACATGAAAAGGATAAAACTGGACCACTCTCTTACCTCATATACAAAAATAAATTCAAAATACATAGAAGACATAAATATGAGACCTGAAACTATAAAAATCCTAAAGAAGAACACAGGCAGGAGCCTCTTTGACATTGGCTGTGGTAACTTCTTTCTAGATATGTCTCCTGAGGCAAGGGAAACAAAAGCAAAAGTAACCTATTGGGATGGCATCAAAACAAAATGCTTCTGCACAGCAAAGGAAATAATAAACAAACTAAAGGCAACCTATTGAAGGGAAGAAGATATTTGCAAATGATATATTTGATAAAGGGTTAGTTTCCAAAATATGTAAAGAACTTAAAAAACTCGACACCCCAAAAAACAAGTTATCCAGTTAAGAAATGGGCAGAAGACATGAATAGAAAATTTTCCGAAGACATACAGATGGCCACATGAAGAGATGCTCAACATCACTGATCATCAGGGAAATGCAAATCAAAACTACACCTCACACTGGTCAAAATAGCTAAAATCAACAACACAAGAAACAGGTATTGGCGAGGATGTGGAGAAAAAGGAAACTTCTTGCACTGTTGGTGAGAACGCAAACTGGTGCAGCCACTATGGAAAACAGTACAGAGATTCCTTAAAAGTTAAAAATAGGGGGGCACCTGGGTGGCTCAGTTGGTTAAGTGACTGCCTTTGGCCCAGGTCATGATCCCAGAGTCCAGGGATTGAGTCCCGCATTGGCCTCCCTTNNCAGCAGGAAGTCTGCTTCTGCCTCTGAACCTCCTGCCTCTTGTGCTCTCTCTCTCAAATAAATAAATAAAATCTTTATTAAAAAGTTAAAAATAGAATTACCCTACAATCTAGCAATTGCAGTACTAGGTATTTACCCAAAGAATACAGAAATACTAATTCAAAGGGATACATGCATCCTGATGTATATAGCAGCATTATCTACAATAGTCATAATAGCCAAATCATGGAAACAGCTAACTCAGCTATGAAAAAGAATGAAATCTTGCCATTTTTAAGGACATGGATGGAGCTAGAGAGGATTATGCTATATGAAATAAGTCAGAGAAAGGCAAATATTATATGATTTCACTCATAAGTGGAATTTAAGAAACAAAACAAATGAGCAAACAGAAAAAAAAGAGGTAAAGAGAAGCAGACCAAGAAACAGACTCTTAACTATAGAGAACAAACTGATAGTTACCAGAGGGGACAAGGGTGAGGGGATAGGTTAAATGCATGATGGGGATTAAGGAGGGCACTTGTGATGAGCACTGGGTGAGGTATGGAAGTGTTGAATCCCTGAATGGTATACCTGAAACTAATATTACATTGTGTGTTGACTAACCAGAATTTAAATAAAAACTTAAAAAAAAAAAGGCTTGCAGGAAGGGGCAGATAGATTTAAAACTCTGTAACAAATCTCATTGAGGCCTTCTAACTGGTCTCCATGTATCTACAGTTGCCTCGCTACATTTTTATATAGCAGCCTGATGGGGTTTAACAGGCTACCCTGCTACCCCAAACTATGGCCCCTGGCATATTGAATACTTTAATCAGAAAGAATGTGACAAAACAGCAGAAGCTGGAAGATCATTTTCACTATTCCTTTATCTTTCTCCCCCGAAATCTTCATGTGGGAGGTGTCTTCTCTATACCCAGAGAGAAAGAGGATCTCTGTTTCCTAAAAAAAAAAAAAAAAAAAAAAGGCCTTGCTAAGTCTCCCTCATGTTCTCTGACCTGTCATATTTCTCCATGACTACTCATTCTTCATCAAATCTAGCATAAAGATACTGTACTCAGCTCTATTTGTTCAGGTTTCCATTTATTTATCAAGGCTCCCATGCTACACTAACTTATGTTAAATACATTTGCAGGATTTTTTTTTTTTTGGTTAATCTGTCTTTGTCAGTTTAATTTTGGAAAAAGCCACGAGCCTTAAGAGGGTTAAGAAGAATTTTCCTCTCTTACAAGCCTAAGGGCAAGTTTTTATTACAATTTTGTGTAAACATAAGGTAGTATGAAGGGATGAGGCTAAGAAAATAATGACAAACTTCACTCCATGAACCTAATTTCTTGTTGTAAAACACATAGTTTGCACAGATTATGGTAAACTCTATTTTGACCTGGGTACATGTATAACATTCATTTTGATCTGATTGAGATTGGTGGCCTATTTTGGGGGAGAGATAACTTACTGGTTTTTATGAAGAGGGTTTCGTATTTCTTTCAACAATTTTGATACTTTATTTTTCCCATAAAATTACCAATTTCATACAGGTTTTCTATTCTACTGTTTTAAAGTTATTTATAATGTATATATATATTTTTAAAGATTTTATTTATTTATTTGAGAGCGTGAGAGAGAGCACAAGTGGGGGGGGGGAGGGAGGCAGAGAGAGAGGGAGAAGCAGATTCCCTGCTGAGCAGGAAGTCTGATGGAGGGATCAATCCCAGGACCCTGAGATCATGATCTGAGCCAAAGGCGGACACTTAACCAACTGAGCCACCCAGGCACTCCTATAATAATGTATTTTAATATAAATTTGATTTCTTTTGTATTTACAATTAGATGCTTTTTAAAAATTTCTGAAGTTTGTTATTTGTACATTGTCTTTTTACCTAGACCTTACTTCCCAAAGGACTAGCTTTTAGTTTTTTTAAAAAAGTTATGTCCCTGTATTGTTAGGTTTTTAATTTTATCAGTTTATTAGTTAATATTGTTTTGTTTCCGTTCTTTCTTTCGTTTTAGTTGGAAGCTTTGTATATTACTTTTCAAATTTGTTACTAATCAGTTTATAAATTTCTAAAGGCCATAAATTACTCAATGACTACATTGTCAAAATCAGTAAGTTTGATATATCATGTTTTTGTTTTCATTACTTTTATCACAATAGTATTCATATGACATTCCACTTTATATCCCTTTGCATATCTTTATGCTCAATTCTATTTTTGTCATGATGTTAATAATGCTACAGAACTGACAATATATGTGTGCTACAGTTTGTTTTAATTTCCAAATTTTTTGTGACATTTGTGATTTATAATTATGAAAATACATTGTGTTGTATGTGGAAATGTATTTCTGTAAATTATATTTTCCTACACTTGATGAAGAAAAATTAGTATTTTCACATGTATTTGCATAGCATAAGTGCAAAATGTAGTTATCACATTGAATAGCCATATGTGTACTTGTATATTCATTTTGATGGCATTACTTTGTCTTAGAATTAAAATTCACTCATTCTCACATTTCTCACAAACATGACAATCCTTGGTATCTAATACATGTTTGATGAAAAAATTAATATGTGAATCAGACTAAGAGTCCTTTCCATTTTCTTCAAATGTAAAGTTTGTTAATTTACTGTTACTTACAGACTTTACCTTTAGTACCCACTAATGGCATTCTCCCAGTCGCTTTCAGCAATTGTTTCCCTAAACAATGTAGGACAAATTGTTTTGTTAATTCATATTGTTTCACAGCTTTCCAAGCTTTCCAAATCTCGGGTATCTGTGAAAAACTTTTAAGTATTTCTTCTATGCTTCCTGTTTGCAACTATGCAATTTCAACTCCTGTATGTAACTGTCATTCATTTATCAAGCTTGTCCCTCCTACTAGAACTGTGTTTTTAGAGGCAATATTTCAATGTTGATGCATGGGCTGTGTTCCAGGCCTTCTTTCTGGTTAATATAAATATAGTTGAAGTCAGCTGGTGAGGGGAAAAAGCAATTTCCAAACTAAGCATATACGCAAAAAGGCAATCCTCATCACATATCCAGACACATTTTAAAAATAATTCCTTCAAAGGAAAAGGGTAAAGAGACTTACATAATTATGGTATATTAAAATTTACAGCACTATTTCTTCTATGCTTTACTTTTTTAGAAAATGTTCAATTGTATTTTCACTAATTTCTATCTAATTCAGATATGACGAAAGAAAGAAGCTCTATTATTGAAAGCAATATTAATAGAGGGTTTAAGGATACATATCACTAGATATATAACATAGAGCTATAACAGAAATTTTAAAACTTGTCTACGCTTATGGAAAGAGATGCTTGAAAGACTGCTGATTCTTTCATGTTAGTGAAATGTGCTTTTATCATTTTCATCCCTCTTTCAACCTAAATCTAAAATAAAGAGGCCAAAAATTGTAAGCTTTTTTGTCACCTCACTCTGGATTATTAAAGTGCTTTCTAGCCAAGAGCTATTACCTGCTTTTAATGGAATCCCTTTCTGCTTCATTGGCTTCTGGGTTATATAATGATGTCAAACTATGTAATGGAATGTGGAGTGGAATTCCTTTTGCTCTCAGATTGGTAAATAAGCCCTCAAGCAGACAAGACTCAGATTAGGGCTTATACTTAAGTGACCCAGAGTTCACACACTCCTGGGCCTGGTAGCACACCAAGGATGATTTACCCACCTTGTCTCTGCTCATTTGAGTTCAGTGTCTGCTGTGGTGGGGAGTTCACAGCATGCTGACTGATCTCTACCTTTCCCTTCCTCTTCATGCCTGACTGATTACTTTCCTTGTCACTACACAGCTTGATGGTCTATGAGCAGGACTAACCCCGAGCTACTGAGGAGTTACCATCCTTAAGAGACATCCTCAACCAATATAGAAATAGAATTGGAATCTTCAATGGATTCTCCATTTCCACCATCTCCACTGGGGTTGAGTCCTAGTTGTCCGTGATGGTAAACTTCTCAGTGACGCCCTCCTACTGGCTTTTCTCCTTTTCCTTCATTTTGTTCTTCCCTTCCTCATTCTTGTGCTTGAGGGTTA
The DNA here is from genome assembly GCF_017311325.1 of Ursus maritimus. Lineage (NCBI taxonomy): Eukaryota > Metazoa > Chordata > Mammalia > Carnivora > Ursidae > Ursus > Ursus maritimus. Next base: position 61,629,335 of record NW_024424452.1, read on the forward strand.
CCTTCCAACTAAATTGCACCTAAATTTCTGTCTCAGTGTCTTCTTTTGAGGGAAATCTAAATTAAGACAGTCCCTGTACCCAAAGTTACATATAAGTGGAATATTAGAAGGATAGAGGGGGTAAATTGTGGAAAATATGAATAAAAAAATCTAGTGGGAGAAAGTTGTGGCTTATCCTTACCCATTCACTCGACTGGAGTGCATCTTTCTTTGCTCAGGCTAAGCAATGGCAGTTCCAGGAAATCCCTGGCAAATGTTCAGGATGTCTGAAACCTTGAGAGACCACTATTTGATTAATTAGTAAGAGAATTTCCATCTTTCCTTCAGTGCCCACCAATAGAAAGGGATAACTAAAATTAGAGTGAAATGGCAGAAAAGGAATGGGATAATGGTAAAGCAATTTATATTTCTTTTATTTCCTATGGGACAATGGGCATCAGAGAATGTCATTGGATTTGGGTTATCTTTTTAATGCTCCATGCAAGACAACTTCTCCTGGACTTTGGGACTTCAGTAGACAGAGGCTTTAAACCCCAACAGAATGAGAGTTAATAAAACTGGAAGGCCAAAAGGAGGTAGGCTTCTTATGTCAGGGAGTTCCCTTGTAGATTACGTGAAGAATTTATGCATGCTGTCCCATGATAAAAGCAGGATTTATATTTCTATAATCCAGAGGGTGTTGATAAACAGCCAGTGTAAGCTAAAAAAGCAGGGATACTTGGAAGAAGACAGAATTCATGAGAGGCAGAATGGAGCCTAAAAGTATGCCATATACTACTTCTCTGCCAAATCTATTAATACAAATCCTAGCTCATTTTGGAGAAAGGGAAGGGACTAAATGAGGTTGGAAAATGGCAGGAGATAACATTTAAAATTAGTTTGACTAGACTTTTAAAAATTTGAAACTGACATGATCATATGACCAAAGAATTTGACAAAATTCGACACCCATTTATGATGAAAACACTCAACAAAGTGGGTATAGAGGGAATATACATCAACATAATAAAGGCTATATATGACAATCCCACAGCTAACATCATACTCAACAGTGAAAAACTGAAAGCTTTTACTCTTAAGTCAGGAACAAGACAAGGATGCCTTCTCCCACCACTTTCATTCAACATAGTATTGGAAGTCCTAGCCAGGACAATCAGGCAAGAAAAATAAATAAAAACCACCCAAACTGGAAAGAAAGAAGTAAAACTGCCACTATTTACAGATGACATGGTATTATATATAGAAAGCCTTTAAGACTTTACCAAAAAACTGTTAAACCATTAAACGAATTCAGTAAAGTTGCAGGATACAAAATCAGTATTCCAAAATCTGTTGCATTTCTTTACATTAACAACAAACTAACAGAATTTAAGAAAACAATCCTGTTTACTATTGCATCAAGAAGAATAAAATACCTAGGAATAAATTAAACCAATATGGTGAAAGACCTGTACACTGAAAACTATAAGCTATTGATGAAATGAAGACGACACAAATAGTTGGAAAAATATTTCGTGTTCATAAACTGGAAGAATTAATACTATTAAAGGATCTATAATACCCAAAATAATACACAGATTTAATGAAATCTCTATCAAAATACCAATGGCATTTTTTATAGAAATAGAACACATAATCCTAAAATTTTTGTGGAACCACATAGACTCTGAATAGCCAAGTAATTTTGAGAAAAAAAGAACAAATCTGGAGACATCATGCTCTCTGATTTCAAGCTATACTACAAAGCTACAGTGATCAAAACATTATGGTATTGGCATAAAACAGACACATAGATTAGTGGAACAAAATAGCACAGAAATAAATCCACACATATATGGTTAATTAATTTATGACAAAGGAGGAAAGAAAATACAGTGGGGAAAGAACAGTCTCTTTAAAAAATGGTTTTGGGAAAACTGGATAGCCACATTCAAAGGAATGAAACTGGACTGCTAACTTACACCATACACAATGGATTAAATATGTGAATGTAAGACCTGAAATCATAAAACTTCTGGAAGAAAACATAAGTGTTAAGTTCCTTGACATTGTTCTTGGCATTGAATTTTTGGATCTAACTATAAAAGCAAAGACAACAAAAGCAAAAACAGGTGGAACTACATCAAACTAAAAACTTTTGCACAACAAGGGAAATCATCCCCAAAATGAAAAAGCAAGCTACTGAATGGAAGAAAATATTTGCAGATTATATATATGATAAGGGGGTTAATATACAAAACAATAAAGAACTCAAACAACCCAATAGCAAAACAAAAAACAAACCAAAATTCCCAACATGATCAAAAATGGGCAGGGAATCTAAATAGAGATTTTTTTCCCCAAAAGACGTACAGATGGCCAACAGGCACATGAAAAGATGTTCAATATCACTAATTATCAGGGAAATGCAAATCAGCACCATAATGAAATACAACCTCATTACTGTTAGAATGGCTATCAAAAAAACGCAAGAAATATGTTGGAGAGGATGTGGAGCAAAGGGAAAGCTTGTATACTCTTGGTGGGAATGCAAATTCGTTTAGTCACTATAAAAAACATGGAGTTTCTTTTAAAAATTAAAAATAGGTTGACCATGTAATGTAGCTATTTCCCTTCTGGATATTTGAAGAAAACAAAACACTACTTCTAAAAGATATACGCACCCCTATGTTCTTTACATCATTATTTGTAATAGCCAAGATGTCTATCTTATGTTAAGTAAAATCAGTCAGAGAAAGACAAATGCCATATGATTTCACTTATATGTGGAATCTAAAAAACAAAGCAAGCAAATAAAACAAAACTCATAGATACAGAGAACAGATTGGCGGTCATGAGAGGGGAAGCAGGATGGGGGTGGGGGAAAGGGTGAAAACAGTCAATCATATAGTGATGGATGGTAACTAGACTTATTGTGGTGATCCCTTTGTAGTGCATACAAATAACGAACTATTATTTCCACGTGTAAAATGGATATAATGCTATTTGCCGATTTTACCTCAATAAAAAATGAGAAAATTAAGAAGAAAGATTTCCATGTAACTGTTGTCACCTCTGTTAATGATGATATTCAATAAGTACTCATCACAAGAAGGTCAGGTAGGATTTTACTGTGTTTCTGACATATCTTTGTGCAATTTGCTTTTCCATCTCAGAGCTGTATAATCAGAACTCTTACTAAAAGAAAGTGTTAAATCATACGAGACTGCTATATCCAACTATTTTTGAACTGCAACTACTGCAATTCTCCGTAGTTCATTCTAATAATGGGGTCCAAGTTGTGAACACCACAGAGATTCTTTTTTTGTAAATTACTCTTTACTAAATTTCCATTAAGTGTATATAGGTTTACAATACACATATATTTTTCATTTCAATGCATTTTTTATTTAAATATAATTATTTAAAAATGTTTCTCTTTCTTATCAAATTATTATACAGTATACTCCAAATTGCATTTATTTAAAAATTTGCTTTTGCTTAAAAGAAGCAACATTTAGGCTGCTGAATTTTTTAGACAATACAATCAATAAAAAATAAAAATATATATTAGTGTTTTAATGGAAAGGACTGGTTATTCTGTTAAATTCTTAGTAAAATGCTCTGCACAAGTAGGAATTAATAACTGCCAACTCAGAAATAAAGTGGGCACCCATTACAATAACCATGTAATAATGGTATGGTAAACTCAACTAAAATAGAAACAATTTGGGTTATTTTCTGACTTCGGACACATAAAGTTTATTTAATCACATCATTTGCCTCACTGAATATTTCATAGTTAGTCCTGGACAAATCCATGCCTGATTTTATTCCTTATTTATTGGCATTTAATATATTCACACTCTCCTCTCCTGCCCCATCAAAAGTTTGTTTTGAAATAAATCTTTTTTCAAATATCTGTTTTTTATATTTCCCAAATATGTACTGTTGTTTAGAATACCTACATTTTAAAATTTGCATCAATAGTACTGAGTTCTATATCTTTTACCTCTTCCCTTGGCAATAGCCAGAAGTCCCCCTATACTTTTCTTACATTGTTATATGAAAGCAAAAATTAACTCAAGTCAAAATGAATTCATGTTTATCTTTTCCTCTGGATTATGACTTCCTGGATTAAAGGTTTCCAGAATCAAAAATTATCTTTGTTATTTTCCATATTTCCAAAATTTAAGAAAATATACCCTGAAAAATTTAGACATAGTTGGATATTTGTCCAAAGAGGGGTAGATGGTACTCCATGAAAGTAAAGTTAAAAAGGCTATATGCAAAGTAGAAGCCGTGTTATGCTCCAATATACCATTACAGCAAAATGTAACATCCATAGAAATTTTGAAGACATGAAAATAAAAAAATTTCAGCTGGAATATGAATATTTAAGGACAAATTAAATATTGGGGTTGATTAAATATATTTCAGTTTTATTTTTGTTACCATTATAGATCTAAAAGCTATTTAGGATTACACACTTTAATTATTCAGTTGGCTAGGGTTTGTTAAGGATCATTAAAGTTGTATTATGCCTAACTCAGCTTGCTCATAAAATTATCATGTTTCGTGTATTAGAATTAGTTTACTCAGACAATAATTACAAATTCTCTAATTTAATTTTCTTTTCAATATTTTAAATTTTATAATAAAGGAAGCTAAATATGTCTGATGGCAAGTAATCTGAAATATCTTGGCTTCTCTTTGTTGAACTTGAAAATAGTTAGCATCATCAGCATTATGGTAAAACAGTTCAAAATATTATGTTTCCTAAAACCAATATTTTCCTCAGAATTAAGCAAACAGTCTCTTTTCCAAAAAATTAGTTTAGGTTAAAAGTATTTTAAAAAGTCACATAAATGCCAATATAATTTTTCCCCACGGAATGTGTCTAATCAGTGCTACTGTATTAGCCTTCACTAATTTTATTGCTTAATTTTATTTGCTTAATTTTATTTTGTAATTTTCTTATTTCATGTTTTATTAGTGTTTTTTTTCATTTCTAATAATCAGTTTTCCCAGATTTTTTTCTTCATCTACTTAAATTATTAACCTGTTGTCCCTTATGTTATTCTATTATGATTTTCTTTGTAAGAGAACTGGAATCTAAACAAATGAAAACACATATTTTTGTGCAGGTTTTATAGAAATTTTTTGGGGGGATGAACCCACCAACAGCATACTATGGAGTCAAGTTCTAATCTACAGGCAGCGTTGTGGCTTTTGTTTTTCTCCTTAGCCTCAATATATTTCTGTATCATGTTAGTGATTTTACTAAATTACTGAATTTATTTATTGGTTCTAACACTCTTTTTGAGGGGTTTTTAGAATTTTCTACAAATAGTATGAAGTCATCTACAAACGTTAAATGCAAAAATCAGTTGTGTTTCTATACACTAACAATGAACCACCCCAAAAGAAATGAAAGCCATCCCTTTTACAATAGCAAAAAAACCATACGATACTTAGGAGTAAACTTAATCAAGGTGGTAACAGTCTTCTGAACTAAAATCTACAAATCAATGATAAAAGAAATCCAAGAAAACACAAATAGAAAGACTTTCCATGTTCATGGATCAGAAAAATTATATTGTTAAAATATCCATATTACTGAAAGCAATTTACAGATTCAATACAATCCCTATTAAAATTCCAATGACATTTTTAAAAAATGGAATAAACAATACTAAAATTCATATGGAATCACAAAAGACTTCAAATAGCAAGAAAAAACAAAAAACCTTTTACACAGAAATATGGCAAATGATGACATTAGCCCAAATGATCACTTGGACATAATTGCCATGTTTTGTTTAAGAACAATGATGGTGGTGACCATGGGGAAGTATTCTTGGGGAAAGCAAAGAGGGGGTTAGGGTATTCCCTGTTGTCTGTCTGATGATGTCCAGTCCAGAGTCACTAGTAGCAAGTAGAGCATTGTGGGAATTTTCTGTCAGTCAGTCCAATATATATGTTTTCCTCTTAGTAATATATTTATATATATATATATATATATATATATATATATATGTCTATATTTCTAGTATATATTTTAGATATAAAAATATATTAATAAGTTTCTTTATGAGTAATAGATAAGTGCATATACATATGCAATATACATACATGCAAAATAATGTTATTATACACATTTGTTATAATGGCTATTTATGTCAATAATAAGGCTTATTAGTATTATTATTTTAAGATTTTATTTATTTATGAAGGAGAGAGGGAAAGANNGAGAGTGAAAGAGAGAATGAGCAGGGGGGAGGGGCAGAGGGAGAGGCAGACTCCCTGCTGAGCAGGAAGCCTGATGTTCGGCTCCAACCCAAAATCCCTGGATCATGACCTAAGCGGAAGGGTTAGGGTTAGCGTAGGGTTAGGCAGATGCTTAACCGGCTGAGCCACCCAGGGGCCCCAATAATAAGGCTTCATATTAACATAATTACCATGATTGTTTTACCAATTTCAAACTATATTTAAAGAGTTTTGTCTGGGTATAGTGCTTTGGATTTCTTTGGGGTTCAAGACTAATGTGTCTTATTGGGAGTGTCATGGTTTTGTTCAATTTGATTAGATAAAAAAATATTTCACATATTTGCATGTCCACGTTTCAAACTACAAAGATGACAATTGCAAATTCACTTTAAAAAACATTTTATCAAAACTAACTTTATTAGAAAATACTCTTCTTTATTGATAGCAATAAAACTTAATCTCCAGGGCATATTATGCAGGCTAACATACAAATATGAATATAGTTGTCATCTCTTAGCTTATCATTTTCTGTAGCCAATATGTAAGCGTTATAATTAATTACAAATGTTCTTCCAAACATCTTAAGATGACATTTTTCTTTAAATCTACTTTCAGATATATTTGTTACTCACGATTGTTTTAGACACCTGCCTACTTTCTTATGCTTTTAGCTACAGGCAAAATTTCATCTTGTTAAAGATGATACTTGTATGTTTCTTATTTGGGAATGCTATAACAATTCAGTCTCAAACTATACTCTAAAAACTCTAAGTATCTTATACCACATACCTTTCTACTTACTGATGTAAATAAGTGAGAAACAATGTAATATGTTAATCCTCAACTTTGTCAGTATTTTTGTGGCATACATATGCTATGCATGTGTGTGTGTGTGTGTGTGTGTGTGTGTGTGTGTACATATTACTACGTAGGCTGGGTTGGGAAAAACTGAAATCAACTATTTCTTTTTGTTATTAAAAAGATAACCATATAACTATTACCAGATATGAAAATTGATATTCATGCATAACAGCTGAAAGCCCATCAAAATACTAGATGCAGAAGTATTTATGCAAGGGAGAGTAACATTTTTCAGTGAATAAATATATATCAGATGCCACTTAAGCCAATAAATTGTTAGGAGCTTGTGAGAGATAATTCAAAGGTCTGAACATATTTTAAAGCTTTAGTTGTTGTTAACAAAGTTTGGTGTACACCCCAAGTGAATGGGCTCTGGCTTATCTGATGTATTCTTTCTACTCTGTTCATGGATGTGTAGACTGCTGAAGTCCAAATTCCATTATGGTGGCTAGTCCTAACTGCACAAATATTTGAAATGAATCAAAGTAAATTTGTTTCTGTTTTACACAAATAACAATATCACCAAATTGCAACTTATACTCATTTAAGTATATATTTTAATTAAACAAAGAAAATGAAAAAAGAAATTTTTATTCAAACTTTACCATTATTGTTTTTCTTTATTGATCACACTTGATTCTGATTGATTTTGAAGGATCATAATATATTTCAAAGCCTAATTTTACATCAGCAGTGTTCAGAGTGATATTAAAAAAAAAAATCATTGGGGTGCTTGGGTGGTTCAGTCAGTTAAGTATCTGACTCTTGATTTGAGCGCAGGTCATGATCTCAGGGTCTGGAGATCTAGTCTCACGTCAGACTCTGAGCTCAGCTTGGAGTCTGCTTGTTCCTTACCCTCTATTCTTCCCCCCACTTTCTCTCTCTCTCTCTCTCTCTCAAGTAGATAAATAAAATCTAAAAAATTCATTTAATATTCATGGTATACCTTTGGTTAAAACCATTTTTATCTCTTTTGGTGTACTAAGTGATCCTATTTCCTTATGCATCACTTACAATTGAAGCAGCTGGGCCATAATTAGCACTTATATTTACATTTTTAGTAGAGTTTTTGAGTTATACTTAAGCTAATAAAATTTAGAGCTCAAAACTATTAATAAATAGGATAATATATTCACTAGTAATCGTTAGTCCTTAATTTTATGTGAATTGTTGAAGATACACATTGATGCATCCTTGTTTGCACATCATTGAGCATATATGCAAAGGGTTGACATTCAACCAAGAGGATAAGTGGTTTTTTTTTAATCACATTGCCAAGACCAGTATCTGACACTACACTCTTCAGATACAACTGAGAACCAATTCCTTTGCAGCAATGAGATAGCTAACTTCATAATATGTGTTTTGATTTCAAATGGCCACTCATTTTCATCTCCCTTCAGTAACTACCTATCTTTCTAATTCCATACAGATACACCAGTCTAAAGCAATCTCTTGCCTTAACATTGGTAAAACATTCTAGGCATAGTGAATCAAAAGACAATATATTCTCCTTTAAGTTCTGCATACATTCACTGTGTTTGTAAACATAACCCTATTTGATAATGTCCTCATTCACATCTCCTTTTCTAGCAATAGAGCATGTCTATACAAATTATAATGGATTCCATATTCTATACTTTATATTTTGTTCATCTTAACAATCTTAGCTAAGTAATACATGTTTTAAAATGCTTACATATTACACATTTATTGGTTTTCAGATATTATCATCATCAATCAGTGTTATTTTATTCAATTATTAACATACTTAAATATGTTCTAGAACACAAACTACGTTACAAATTTTAGGAATGTAGACTTCTAGGATTGCATAATAATGAGGGGCTTATAGACAAGTACACAGAATTTTTTGTAATAACTCATAGTAAATAATAAGGCAAAGGTTATACATAAGAAGTTAAGGTCATAAGAGCAAAGGCATATAATCTAGACTTGTCTGGATAGAAAAATATCCCAGAGAAGATAGTTCATATAATGACTCATGTTTGGGAGTTACTCATGCAGATGAGGTTTTAGAAAAGAAACTAACCAGAAAAAGGGAAAGCTACATGATCAGAGATGAAGGAATCACATAAAACATGGCTTATTTGAGCATATTTAAGTATTTTAATATGAATGAAAGGTAGGAAGATGTAGCAAGATATAAGCCTTGAAATATTTCCAAGAGTCAAATCATGAACTGCCATAAATGACAAAATAAAAGTCGGAATTTATTCCAGAGATAGTAAAAATTATAGAAAGATAATAGTGGTATCATTATAAGGATGGGTTAATAAAATGGTGGAAATGTTAAATCAATATTAAATATAGTCTACGTTATTAATAAGAAACCACAAATGACAAGCCTGAAGTATATCTTTGGAAGCAGAAGAGTTGACAGATAAGAATAACTTAAAGATGGAGCATCTTTGGGAAACAACAAAGATGATGAGTTTTTGTTTGTTTGTTTTAATTTGTGACTTTTAAGATGCCTATGGAAAAGCAAAGTAAATATATTGCAGAAGCAGTTTAATAGTGTAAATGGTTCATAGACATTGTCTTCATTCAACCAACATGACATTGAACCCTCCATTATGCTCTCCTCTCTGTAGCAAGGGAGAAATAAGGGGAGGAAGGTGGTTGGAGGCATGTGTATGCATGAGATTTAGCTGAGGCCATTCTCCTTTGTGTGGTCCCTAGTCATGGGCAGCTGTGATGTTACTAGTGTTTTTCTGCATTTTGCTGGCCTCTGAGTTCTCCTTCCTACTGACCAGCCCAGTGATACTTCACTTTTGGATGAGATGGAAAGTCTTATATTTTGAGATTTTATGCAAGATATAAGAATTATTGATGGAAATATGTATAAGTTTAGAGCAACAAACAAATACAAATTGCCATTAGGCTTTGTGCTAACATAGGAGCTGTGAATCTAAGCCTAGTCATAACCATCTAGTCAGGACAAAAGGGAAGATAAAATAAATAAAGACACAGTACCTCAGTGGTAATTCAGGCTATAATCCAAAAAATTGGAAAAGTAAGAAAGACTATTGGTCATTTTCACTGGCCTCTCCATTCACTATTAGTGCTTCCTATAAAGTATTCCAATTCCTGGAAGCACAGCTTCCAAGCACAGGACGGGAGAGTGCAAACCAAAGTAGAATCCAAGTCTTTAGGCTTTATAATCACAATGACATGGATGTGAATTCTGATAAAATCCTTATTAAATGTGTGACTTTAAGAAAGTTGCATAACATTTGACCCAGAGTTTTGTCATTTATCAAGTAGATATAGTAGCACTTAACTCATGGGGATATGGAAAAGCACCCTATTTTATGTACAAGGTACTTTAACAATGTTAATCTCTGTCTTTTGGCTCTGTACTGGCATTTTACATCCATCCAGTCTGGGCTGAGTAATTAACATGGAACCCGACTGGATAGGTGCACTTAGGCTGTTAAAAGTTGTGTTCAATTCAATCCTTTATCCAACAACTCCATATTGCTCTCCTCTTGAGAAACACTCTACTAGGAGTAGTTATTACTATTCCTTTTTGTACAAAGATGATATCCTCAATGCACCTGAAAAACAGTTTGTTTCTGGCAAACTGCAAATGGAACACCTGCTTACAAAATACATATGGGAAGTCTGCAACGGTTCACATATTGGCAACACATTCTGCCTGGCAGTTTCTTTAGGTGTAATGAAATGGGAAAATGTGTCTTTTACAGAAACTTAATGACTTTGCATAGCACAAGTAGGTAGAAAAAATATGAGGAAACTGATAATTTTAGCACCTGTGTTTGTTTAATTCTAGCCAAAGCAACAACCTGATATGTGTTTGTAAGAAAAAGTAGAAACATTGCTTGAGAGAAAATAAATGGAAGTCTGCTTGATTTCAAATTAAAAAAAAGTGCAGCAAGGTTTGAAAAATTAAAAATACTGCTCAAGGGCACTAAATGAATCCCAGACATGCCCCTCTTTTAAACATTGTCTTGGTGAAGATATTTTGGAGAATTCCCCAAACTTTGAACAGATGTAATTGTAGTATGTGGTGCCTAATGAAACACTTCGGTGTTTAGGTGTCAAGATTTAGAATTGTGAATCTAATCTATACAAGAATGAGTGTGGCAGAAAAGACGTTTAATTTCTTTAATGTATTCTTACTAAAAATTCTTATTAAAGATTCACAGAGATTTATGGTACTTCCTACACAAAGTGTATGCTTTAGAATCAGACATACGTGGCTGAGCTGCTTATTAAGTGTTTACAACTTGACAAGTTACGTACCTTTTCTAAGCCTCAATTCTTTCATTTCTTTTTAACAGCTTATTTGAGGTATAACTGATATACAAGGAACAGCACATATTCAATGTGTACAATTTGATGAGTTTGGAATACTCAAATCTCTTCATTCTTAAAAGGACAGCTATCCTACTTCATAGTTCTGTGTGTGTAGGAGGATAGAAAAAAATACATTTTAATATAAAAAAATGCATGTGTAGGATACCTAATAACTGGATGTCATTTTTAATGCATTAGAAAAATCTGAAATATAAGCTTAGGTATTTATATGGAATAAACGTAATGTCAGATATTTTGAATAATAATAATAACTGATTCTTTGAAAACTATTTTCTTTCATTTTCAAGTATCTTTACTATTTATCTTTGGCTTTGGGCTCCCTGCTCAGCAGGGAGTCTGTTTCCTCCCTCTGCCTCTACCTCCGCCTTGTGTTTTCTCTCTCAATTTCTCTCTCTCTCTCTCTCTCTCTCTCAAATAAATAAATAAATAACCTTTTCAAAAAACAAAGTTGCATAATCTATGTTTTTTATCTCTCAAGGATGTTGTCGTCTTGTTGAAAACATAAGACTTAGACTCATTAAACAATGAAATAGAAAGACACTACGATAAAGTTCTGGGCTGTTTGAAACAGAAAATTTAGGCAATGTGAGCCAAAGACTGGTAAAATCAATGTAGTCCAAAGTGACTAGGGAAGGCTGCTTTCACTCAAAATTATAACATTTGTAGTTTACCAATATATTCTACTGGCTTCTCTTCTTGCTATTTCTTGAAAAAAACACATCCATTTTAAAAACTGATTTTTAAATATATTCTGACATTCTGTGGGCTGCCTCTTAGTTTTTTTGACTATTTCCTTGGCTGTGCAAAAGCTTTTTAACTTAATGAAGTCCCACAAGTTCATTTTACCTTTTGTTTCTCTTGCCTTTGGAGATGTGTCATGAAAAAGGTTGCTGTGGCTGATGTCTTAGAGGTTGCTGCCTATGTTCTCCTCTATGATTTTGATGAAATCCTGTCTCACATCGAGGTCTTTCATCCATTTGGAGTTTATCTTGGTTGTATGGTGTGAGAGAGTGGTCAAGTTTCATTCTTTTGCATGTAGCTGTCCAATTTTCCCAGCACCATTTATTGAAGAGACTGTCTTTTTTCCACTGGATGTTTTTTCCTGCTTTATCAAAGATTAGTTGCCCAAAGAGCAGAGGGTCCATTTCTGGATTCTCTATTCTGTTCCATTGGTCTATGTGTCTGTTTTTGTGCCAGTACCATGCTGTCTTTGTGATCACAGCTTTGTAGTGCACCTCGAAATCCGGCATTGTGATGCCCCCAGCTTTGCTTTCCTTTTCAACAATTCCTTGGCAATTCGGGGCCTTTTCTGGTTCCATACAAATTTAAGGACTATTTGTTCCAGTTCTTTGAAACAAAGACAGCATGGTACTGGCACAAAAACAGACACATAGACCAATGGAACAGAATAGAGAGCCCAGAAATGGACCCTCGGCTCTTTGGGCAACTAATATTTGATAAAGCAGGAAAAAACATCCGGTGGGAAAAAGACAGTCTCTTCAATAAATGGTGCTGGGAAAATTGGACAGCTACATGCAAGAGAATGAAACTTGACCACTATCTCACACCATACACAAAAATAAACTCCAAATGGATGAAAGACCTCGATGTGAGACAGGAATCCATCAAAATTCTAGAGGAGAACATAGGCAGCAACCTCTACGACATCGGCCAAAGCAACCTTTTTCATGACACATCCCCAAAGGCAAGAGAAACAAAAGATAAAATGAATTTATGGGACTTCATCAAGATTAAAAGTTTCTGCACAGCCAAGGAAACAGTCAGAAAAACTAAGAGGCAGCCCACGGAATGGGAGAATATATTTGCAAATGACACTACAGATAAAGGACTGGTATCCAAGATCTACAAAGAACTTCTCAAACTCAATACACGAGAAACAAATAAACAAATCAAAAAATGGGCAGAAGATATGAACAGACACTTTTCCAATGAAGACATACAAATGGCTAACAGACACATGAAAAAATGTTCAAAATCATTAGCCATCAAGGAAATTCAAATCAAAACCACACTAAGATACCACCTTACGCCAGTTAGAATGGCAAAAATTGACAAGGCAAGAAACAACAATTGCTGGAGAGGATGTGGAGAAAGGGGATCCCCCTACATTGTTGGTGGGAATGCAAGTTGGTACAGCCACTCTGGAAAACAGTGTGGAGGTCCCTTAAAAAGTGAAAAATTGAGCTACCCTATGACCCAGCCATTGCACTACTGGGTATTTACCTCAAAGATACAGACGTAGTGAAGAGAAGGGCCATATGTTCCCCAATGTTCATAGCAGCTTTGTCCACAATAGCTAAATCATGGAAGGAGCCGAGCTGCCCTTCAACAGATGATTGGATTAAGAAGTTGTGGTCCATATATACAATGGAATATTACTCAGCTATCAAAAGGAACGATTTCTCAACATTTGCTGCAACATGGATGGCACTGGAGGGGTAATGCTAAGTGAAATAAGTCAAGCAGAGAAAGACAATTATCATATGGTTTCTCTCATCTATGGAATATAAGAACTAGGAAGATTGGTAGGAAAAGAAAGGGATAATGAAAGGGGGGGTAATCAGAAGGGGGAATGAAGCATGAGAGACTATGGACTCTGAGAAACAAGCTGAGGGCTTCAGAGGGGAGGGGGGTGGGGGAATAGGATAGGCTGGTGATGGGTAGTAAGGAGGGCATGTATTGCACCGTGCACTGGGTGTTATACGCAACTAATGAATCATTGAACTTTACATCAATAACCAGGGATGTACTGTATGGTGACTAACATAATATAATAAAAAAACATTAAAAAAAATAAATGCAGAAACAATAATAAATGAATGAATAAATGAATAAATAAATAAATAAATAAAACTGATTTTTAGGTTACAAAATGTAGGTTGCTGACCTTGGAATGGTTGTATGGTGATAGCTGATGAGACAATTGTCAATTAAATATGTTAGTTTTATTAGGAAAGGAACAATTTTGTCGGTGTGTGTGTAACCAGAAACATATTTATGGATCCCAGTAATTAGTATGCTTTAATAAAAGGGTGATGATGTATCAGCATGTCATCATATTTCTCTGTGGGATCATCACTTGCAGTTTGGATGGAATAGTTCTTGATTGTGTAGGTCTGTCCCTACATTGTAGGTTTTTAGCATCCCTGGTTCACTGAACTCCCTGAATGCCAATAATGTACTCCATCATTGTCACAACACAGTCCACTCCAAGAGGGATCCAAATACCTGCATGTGATCCAATGATATATGAGCGATGTGTGAGAAACCTGTTCACATACATTTTGAAGACAGTCTTGAATACACACACACACACACACACACACACACATCCCACATATGCACAAGCACAAATCTTGAGGCTTTTACATGAAATTTAATCCATCATCTATGGCCACATTTCTCCCTCCATAACACCTAAACATTAAAATAATATCTTCCAAATAAATAGAAAAGATTCAGTCAAAATACCTGAACTAAAATGTCCTTCTCTTTTGTCAGCTTCACTTATTACTTTAGGGCAATATTCTTTGAATCTCTATTTTTGATATAGAAAATCCTACTTAAAAGATACTGGTCATACAGTGCCTTCTATTTCATTTGATAAGTGCTTTTTTGTTTCTTCTGTATCACTTGGTGGTGTGTTTACTCATGGTTTTAATTTTGTTTTTTGAGCAGCTCATCATTAACAAACTTTTGGTTTTGTGTTTTTGGGATTTTTTTGTTTGTTTGTTTTGTATCTGAGAGACCTATGTGTCCTGGAGTATGGAAACATAATTGCATAAAAGTTTCATATATGCAATCTGGAAAGCTTTAAGGTATTTTATCAGGAAAGGGTGGCTTTTTGTGTTAAATTCCCATATTGAGT
Organism: Ursus maritimus; assembly: GCF_017311325.1. Lineage (NCBI taxonomy): Eukaryota > Metazoa > Chordata > Mammalia > Carnivora > Ursidae > Ursus > Ursus maritimus. Next base: position 61,644,699 of record NW_024424452.1, read on the forward strand.
ACCTTCAACAATTCAGACCTTACATCTCAGGACTCCTTTTTAGAATCTCCAGAAAATGACCAGATTCTTTACTTCCTCAGAATTCTCTTATGAGTCTGCCTTTATATAAGGCTATTCATTTCAGCTTGGTATTACATTGGAAATGAGATAGTTTCCTGTATTTACCTGAGTGATAAAAGTCTGTATACAGTCTCAATGACATATATCTATGTCTGATGTCACACTGACCACCAAACATTCAGTTCCCACCTAATTCTTAATTTTAGGTTCACAAAAACCTATAATTTCCATTGGTTCTGATCATCTTAAATACATGTGTCTCAGTATGATAGAAAAGAGCTCTAAATTTTTAGGGGAAGATAACGACTAATAAATGTTTTAATATATCTCAGGGTTTTTTGTTTTGTTGTTTTGCTTTATTTTGTTTTTACCTCATGTGAAATGTGTTCCTAACATTATCTTTCTTGGGGAAATTTATTCCCTAGCTATAGTCCATTTAGTAAAGTAATATAAAAGATTCCTACTTTCAGATAGAATGCAACAAGTGTTAAAGATCCTCATTCTTTCGCCAAAAAAAAGAAAAAAAATACATAAAATAGACTCATGCTTTTAAACATGGCCATTCTATAAGTGATTTATGACCTGGATTTCAAAGCCTCTCATAGGCAAGCAGGGAGCCTTGTCAGCTTCTCTAAGGGCAAAATGCCTTCTCTGGAGATGGACAGGCAGAAGCCAAGTGCTGCCATAGATGAAGAGCCTTTGACAGGTAAGTTAAAAGCAGCTGAGCCTTAAGGACAGGCTGGAGAAATGGATGGGAATCTGGAAGAATTCAACAGGCAAAAATAAATCAATGGGCTTGATAATCCATCCCTCACACCACCACACCCACAGAAAATATGCTTAGAAGACAGTAGTGGGGGAGGGTTTAGAAAGGATTGAGAATTTAAAATAGTCTTAATGTGGACTATGGGTTCTAGACTCAGTTTAATATAAAGCTAAACCAAAACTTAAAAATAGGGGTCTAAATGACCTCACTTCAAAAATTGACAAATTAAAAGAGATTAGGTCCTCACTTGTGGTATCCTAGGAAGTTAGAGGTTAGAGTAACCATAGAGTAGCTCATTTTTATTAAATCTGTGGCAGAGCCCCAGTTGGCCTCCACCTCATGTGGATTCAGAATAATCAGCACCTAAACCTAGTTGTCAAAGAAAGGAAAAGCCTGCACCCTCTGTAATAAGCCCATAATAGCTATATTTTCAGTTTCCACTGCACCTTCACACACATAAATGAAAATTTTAATAATATGGTATATGCAAAAGAGAGGAAAAGGTGACACATCATACAGAAAAATACAGCCAAAAGAGGTCAATAGATAGAGGACCCAGATATTGGAATTACCAAGTGAAGACTATAAAACAGACATTTAACTACGTTCAATAATTTACTCTAGAAGATGGACATCGAGGGTAAGAGAACGGGAACTTTCAGGGGAAAAATGTACGCTTTAAGAAAGAAAGAAATAGGAATTTTACTACTTAAAAATAAAATGCTGGAAATAAGAAATTCACTTAATGAACTTAGAAACCTATTAGGCATCATACAAATAAGGAATATAAAACTTGAATAAAGGTCAACAGAAATGATCTAATACACAGCACAGAAAGAAAATATTTCATGCAGTGGATCATCATGATTTGCAGGGTGCAGTCACGTGGTCTAACATAAATGAAGCCCAGGACAAAGGGAGAGAAGGAAAACAGAGAAGAAAAACTATTTGAAGATATAATAGATGACAGCTGTCTACATTAGATAAAAATAGCAATCAACATCTCTAAGAAGTTCAGTTTTGAACAACAACAACAAAAAACCCCAGAACAACTACTAAGAAAAGCCTATGCACATCATAGTCAAAGTTTTGAAAACCCATTGATAAAGAGGAAATTTTACAAAATTCGAGGAAGAAAAAAACACTTTACATTCAAAGGAACAGTAATAAAAATTACAATTTACTTCTCACGAAAAACAATGAAGCCAAAAAATTAAAAACTATGTGTGTGTGTGTGTGTGTGTGTGTGTGTGTGTGTGTGTATGCATTTATATGTAACTTATGAAAGAAAAAAGTAAACTGTAAACTTAGAAGTCTATAGCCAGGAAAACAAACAAACAAATAAATAAATGTTCAAAATGAAGACAAAATAAAGATACTTTCAGAAAAAGGAAAAATCTGAGGGAATTTTTTTCATAAGACTCCCTCCGACCCACACACAAAATACATTTTATAAACTTGCAAAGAAATTGTTGAAAATAGAGAAAAAATATAGCAGAAAGAGCTTTGATATATTGCAAAGAATGAAAAACACTGGATGTAATATACATGTTAGTAAATATAAAAAACAATACTTGTTTTATTACTTAGCTTTTAAAAAAGAATGTGAAAAAAAATTTTAAAAAATAAAAAAGAATGTGGATTATTTAAAATGGAAAGAATTAGAATTATATTATTTTAAATGTTTAACATATCAGCATTTGTGGGCTTTATCTAAAGCAGTACTTAGAAATGAACAAATTCAGAGATGCCTGGGTGGCTCAGTCGGTTAAGCATCTGCCTTTGGCTCAAATCATGATCCTGGGGTCCTGGGATCGAGTCCTACACTGGGCTCCTTGCTTAGCAGGGAGTCTGCGTCTCCCTTTGCCTGCAGCTTCCCCTGCTTGTGCTCTCTCTCTCTGACAAATAAATAAATAAAAATCTTAAAAAAAAGAAAAGAAATGAGCAAATTCACATGCATGTATTAGAAAATAATATAATTAATTTAAATGATGCAAATTTCCACATCAAGAACGAAGGAATTAGCAAAATAGAAATAGAATAGAAATAATTTCAGGAATGATGAAGAAGGTATCAGGGAGGAAGCTACTTAAAATATTAACATAAAAAGGGGATATAATGAAAACTTTATGTTGATTAATTCAATAAACTTTGAAGAAATAGACTAATTCAAGATCACTACTTTTAAAAACTGGCAAGAAAAATTACCAATGTTCATGATCTTGTGCCTGTTAAAAATTAAATTCTCGATTAGAAGTATTTTCACAGATAAAGCTTGACATTTCAGTTATGAAATCTCCAAAACATGAAAGGAAAAATACTAACACTCTTACAGAAATTCTTCTAGACTAAAGAGGAGGAAGGCTCATGCTCAGAGAAAACAAACAATGGTACATATCCTTCACATCCACTGAAGGCACTAATATGGTAAGGGATTTTACTGAGTACTATTGTAAAAGAAATCATTCAATGATGGCTCTAGGTAAAAATTCCACCACATTAAGGACTGCTCATTACTGATCTCATCTTATTGGCATGCAGTGTGGTGGTTACAAATATATATTGAGTCATCAATTGGAATTAACATTTATTCTACTGTAGGACTTTATCCATCTAGTAGCAGAAACAATCATGGATAATACAAGCAAAAGTTTAGAACAGCAAATAGTTCATCAATTTTGTTCATCTAAATTTGTTTTCTTTGGTTAAGGTACACATTTTACTGCTATTAATGCATATAAACAAGCAAGGTACTACAATAACACATGCATAATACATCTGTTTTCAACCTCACAGTTATAATTTCATTGAAAAATAGAATGGACAATTTAAAATATTTGCTACTGAAACCAAGTAGTAAAATGTGTTTAACAGGCTAGCTGAGCCAAATAAATAAATATGTTTTTAGTGGAAATATGATGGTTGTAATGCGTGGGTGGGTTCAGCTAGATAGATCTTTAGGATTGGGAGATGGGAATGGGTGATTGAGATTGTTTATACTTTTTCCATCTCACAAAGGTTTTATTTGTGTTACATAATCTGGATGTCCAAGATTAAGGGTTGTGTTTATGTGTTTAAATCAAAGGAGACATTAATGAACTAGATATGATATCCATAAATGAAATATAACATTTTGTATACTTACAGGGACTTTAGTGTGGATCTAAATCTCACCCCACATATTCAGATTAGTACTAAATGTGAATTCACCCCCATTGTCTTAAAAGCAGTAGAAGACCTATAATTCTTTAGTTATCAAATCTTTCAAGATCTTCCAGGGATGGGGCAAAGAGGAGGTCCAGGAAATACTGATTCTATTCCTTGCTTAATAGGCACACTGTATACTCAAACCAAAACACCCTACCAAAGGAGGGAAAATATGAGTTAAGATGAAAAGTCAGTGGAAACCAAGAGAAATTGTGGCAATGGTCATGAAGATTTAAAAAAAATATATTTATTTATTTGAGAGAGCATGTAAGCAAGTGGGGGGAAGGTAGAGGGAGAGAATCTTTCAAGCAGACTCCCTACAGAGCACAGAGCCCAACTGAAGGCTCAACATGGGCTCAGTCTCATGACCCATGAGATCATGACCTGAGCCAAAACCAAGAGTCAGACACAGCCTACTGAGCCACCCAGGCACCTCTGGTCATGGAGTTTTTATGTATACTTAATTCATAAAAAAGAGGTGATGATTAGAGCATTTTAAAAGCAAGACATCAATGTACTATATTTGCCAGTACACAGTACATTTGCTCAGATCTGTGCTCTTAGCTGATGCAGACAGAAACCACTTGACTTATTTTCTCTAAAAAATGGGAAATTGAACTATACTGATTAATAGGGACCAATTCAAACTCTGTTCAAATAATGTAGAGAAAAGATGTGATGAGCTACCCACTGATGATTTAGTTAACTAGCAGTCAGTTGGTCAGTTGGAGTGATCATTTGATGTCTGTTTTTTGGTCCATGTTACTATTTTTCCCCCAAGTAATATAAGAGAAATATGATGTATCACAAATTTGATTGTGGTTATAATGCTTTCAACTAAAGTGGAAATGATACTCAGATAGTATTACAGTGTGATATGTTAACTACTATTCACCAGTGATGTTCCTTTTGGGGGCACTTATGGGAAGTCTTTTGATACCCAGACTGTGGAATATGCCAAATAGAGTTTCCAGGAATTACCATGACTTTTGGTGAATACTGTGTACTTAAATTTACCAATGTGAAAATTGCTATACCACATATGTATTGTCATGATGAGAAGAATGGTTTAACCATTGATGATAAAGGGCATACTTTTCCAGGAGACTGTTTGTAAATAGAACTTAGTTGAGGAAGATGATGGAGGATTTGTGAATGGACAAGAGAAGCCTCAGACCTGAAAGAACATTGTGTGCATTAATAATAATTAAGGATGATTTGTACCACCTCTCAGGGAAGGAAATTGGGAAATCTAATCACTGTGGAATCTCATCTCCTTAAAGGTCATTGGCCAGGTATATTAGAGGTTTATGCCAGGGAGATGCATTTATGGTGACAGTGTGGCCTTTGTTATTGTTCTCAAAGTACCCATATAAAATATAAAAAGAATGATTTTCCTCATGTTTCAAATTGTCAAGAAAATAATGAGAGTCAACACCATGTTAATCACAATTGGGAAGAAAATGGGTAGAGTTACATAATATTATCTGAAAGCCTGTGTCAGTAAGAACTTGTGCTATAAGAGGAATAATGTTATGGTTATCTTCAAACACCAGAAAGAATCCAGAAGTTTTTATTTGTTTGGGTTTTTTTGTTTGTTTGTTTGGAGGGGATTTGTTTTGTTTTTTGTTTTTGTTTTTTAAAGGCCTCTAGTAACCACACAAGGTATTGGAATTATGTGTATGTAGAATAAGTACATGAAAGGGAAATGTATACTATAATTTTAACTTATGCATGATATGTCAACTGGTATATTAAAGTCTCTATTTTACTCTATTTACCTTAGTAGTCAATAAAAAATCAACTTCTTGTCCCAATCAGAATGAGAAAATATTTTGAGATTTATTTGAAGGCTTGATTAAGCCCTTGATGTCACACATACCGATACAGATGGGTCAGGTAGGCTTTAGAAAAATCACACATACTTCCATTAACATATGCAAACAATGTGTCCGAATAACTGGTTTAAAAAGAAATTATGAAATTATACATAGAAATGATTGGAAAGGAGATATTGACCAAGATCAGTGGGTGGACTGGGAAGGAAAGCTAACAGTTGGGCTATGATTTATTTCCTCTACTTTGGGAATGCAGAGGCAATAAATGAAGTAGACCAGACCTCCTTGTAAATAAGCTAATAGCATTCACAAATGGAAATATGTATACTGAAAGCTCTTTTAAATAAATGCATTTTGGCAAGAAATGGCTTGTCTATCTGTCTCTCTTACAATAAATAAGCCCAGATTTTAGGGATTGATAGAACTAGGCTAGCTGGAGTGAAATTTAGTCAAACAGATGGAGTAAAAATACTAAAAGTCACCTTTATCTAACTGTAATTTTGTGGACACATGGTTAAGTGTTCATATTTTCACATCCCAATGTGGGAGAAAGGAACACTTAAAAACTGCTTCTGATGGGTTTTGGCACCTCCAGAAAGAAGGTGGTATTTCCATATTATTTGAAAACTTTGAATAGTTCCTAACGTTTGGTATTAGGGATGATCTATGATTTATGTGAGTCTGTTTTGATAATTCAATCATTTTATGGTAATGCACCAATGTTGGTTTAATGTTTAAAAAAATCAATGTAAATGAACACATTAATGAAATAATGAAGAAGGAATATATGATCATCTCAGCAGCTGCAAGAGAAACATTGACAAAATTCAACATATTTTCATAATAGAAATATGTATATCAGAAATATTGAAATACAAAGGGACTTTTTCAATTCAATGAATACTTTTAAAATCTACACATAACATCATACTTAATGGTGAAATAATACATATTTTCTCTAAAGATCAGGATGTCTGATCTCACTATCTCTTTTCAACATTATACTAGATATCATAGCTAGTGAAAATAGTATGACAACAAAAAACATAAAAATTGGAAAGGATTGTTTTAGTAGAAAATATAAAACTATTTACAACAAAATTACTATAACTAATAACACAACACACAAAGACTAATTCAAAAAGGAACATAGACCTATATATAAAAGATAATGACATAAAGTATACTATAAAAAAATCATGAGGAAATATTTTCATGACCTGGAGATACGCAAATATTTCTTACGTGGGGCAGGCGCAAAAAGCACTAACACAAAGGCAAATCAAACCAAGCAAACAAATATACTGATGAATACAGCTCATTAAACAAAGTCATTAGGATTATAATGATAATAAATATCAGATAAGAATAAAGAATATATGATGTATATCTGATACATTACTTGTATCCAGACTATATAAAGTAAGCCACAACAGTTAAAAAAAAAGATATAAATGCAATTTCAAAAAAGATTGGTGTAAGACTTATAATTCACAAAAATAATATACAAATGGCTAAAAAGCATGGGGAATCACCACCAGTCCCCAGAGAAATACAACTGAAAGCTGTAATGAGATATCATATACAATCTATCACAGCTGAAATCTTTAAAATCTCACAAAACTAATGTTTGTGAGACTCTAGGACCTGTAACTTGCATACATTTTATAAAGGTCTTTGAAGAAATATCTGACATTTTCATTTACATACACCAAACCTATGACCAAATTATTTCAATTCTAGCTGTTCAGCTAAAATAAATGAAAACAAATGTCCGTGAAAAGGAAATGAAACATATGATCACAAAAATACATTCACAAGAAAGGGTTTAGCAGCTTTATTTATAATATATACAGCCTGGAAATGCTCCAAATGTCTATTAATAGCAGATTAGATAAACACAATGTTCATAACAGACACTTTATTCTACTACTACTACTATTATTATCATTATTATTATTGTATCTGGGGCAGTCAAGGAACAACATTTCTTTATTTACATGGTTTAGCCCTTTTACAAAGTTAACATATTATTATATGCGTAATTTATAAACAAAGTACAACAGTTTTAAGAAAAAATAAAGTGATTTATTTCAAATGTTTATAAAAGTTTAAAGAAAGTTGCAGGCTCCACTATAATTTAGGAATTAATCTTGTTGAAAATTCAATTGATTTATGAACACTAATATAATCTTGCCTCTGGAAACTAGGAGTATAAAGAAAAATGTAAGGCTAAAAATGCTCTCTCTTCATGTTAATCTCATCTTCAGTTAAATAATAATTATTTATTTAGATTTATTAGAAGAAAAATCAAAATGTAAATGATATTTGAGTCAATAAGATTTAATTTTAAGAAAGTCTGTATTAGAAAGAAATGTAAAATGTAGAAATATTGTAAGGTATTCTGCAACAACTTTGCTGTAGCTTACTCTGGCACAGCTGAATTCATGATGTTAAAGACATTTGCTTCATGAAATTCTCCAAGGTTTATATTTATTCTATTATAAAACTTTGAAACCCAGTGCACATTTTCAGTGCCCTAGGTAAATTTCATTGTATCTGATATTAAAAATATACTCCAAAAGACACCAATACCAACAACAAAGTGAAAAGAAGCTAATACAAAATATTCAGTGTGCATTTTAGATATCCTCCCCCAAAATTTCTATTTTATATTCAATTTCATAGAAGATGGTTTCCTTAGCAACTAACACTCTTGCCACATATTTTTTAATACAGCATTACTCTAAAAATAATAGTTGAGTTTTTTTGTGGCTGAAAATGTGAGATTTTTTTACCATTCAAAGTTATTATCCATTATTTTTAAATATCATTGAGGTAATTATAATTTAACACCTGTGGGTACTTAAACCTAGTGCGGTGTATGATGAAGAAACTTATCTCCTAAAATAGTCACCTTTAGGAAAAATGTAGAGAACTTGCTGAAATTATGAATGGAATTTTTCTTTATTGTCCGTATTCGCAGCAAAAAGTATTATAAAGGAAATGAACCTGCATAATAAACAGGGCTCCCTGAAAAAAATGAAAATTCTCATAATACACCTTGACCGTACTAAAATATATAATATCCTGCATCTTATTTTAATAGAACTGGAGATAAAATGTATAGATATGTGTTTTTATATATATGCATACATATCCACATAATGGCCATTTTATTTATTTTGGAAGTTGTTTGTGTAATATACCACTTTGTGTTTACTTAGGTGTATAAATGTTTTCAGTGTCTTCAGTGTAAACTCTCTCTCTCTCTCTCTATATATATATATATACACACACACATAGATATAGAGAGATAGATGATAGATAAATAGATGATGATAGATAGATGATAGATAGATAGATAGATAGATAGATAGATAGATAGATAGATGATAGATAGATAGATGATAGATTAGATAGATATAGAGTGGGAGGGAGGGAACAAATGTTACTTTGGACCTCCATGCCTATATAACCAGTATGCCATTATTTTTTTTTATTTTAATATTTTTTATTACATTATGCTATTCACCATACAGTACATCCCTGGTTTCTGATGTAAGATCGATGATTCATTAGTTGCATATAAAACCCAGTGCACTATGCAATACGTGCCCTCCTTACTACCCAACACCAGTCTATCCCATTACCCCACCCCCCTTCCCCTCTGAAGCCCTCAGTTTGTTTCTCAGAATCCATAGTCTCTCATGCTTCATTCCCCCTTCTGATTACCCCCCCTTTCCTTATCCCTTTCTTCACCTACCAATCTTCTTAGGTCTTATGTTCCATAGATGAGAGAAATCATATGATAATTGTCTTTCTCTGTTTGACTTATTTCACTTAGCATTATCTCCTCCAGTGCCATCCATGTTGCAGCAAATGTTAAGAACTCGTTCTTTCAGATAGCTGAGCAATATTCCCTTGTATATATGGACCACAACTTCTTAATCCAATCATCTGTTGAAGGGCATCACGGCTCCTTCCACGATTTAGCTATTGTGGACTATGCTGCTATGAACATTGAGGTGCGTATAGCCCTTCTCTTAACTACGTCTGTATCTTTGGGGTAAATACCCAGTAGTGCAATGGCTGGGTCATAGGGTAGCTCAATTTTTCACTTTTTAAGGGACATCCACACTGTTTTCCAGAGTGGCTGTACCAACTTGCATTCCCACCAACAATGTAGGAGGGATCCCCTTTCTCCACATCCTCTCCAACAATTGTTTCTTGCCTTGTCATTTTTGCCATTCTAACTGGCGTAAGGTGGTATCTTAGTATGGTTTTGATTTGATTTTCACTGATGGCTAATGATTTTGAACATTTTTTCATGTGTCTGTTAGCCATTTGCATGTCATCATTGGAAAAGTGTCTGTTCATATTTTCTGCCCATTTTATGATTTGTTTATTTGTTTCTCACGTATTGAGTTTGAGAAGTTCTTCGTAGATCTTGGATACCAGTCCTTTATCTGTAGTGTCATTTGCAAATATCTTCTCCCATTCCGTGGGCTGCCTCTTAGTTTTTCTGACTGTTTCCTTGGCTGTGCAGAAACTTTTAATCTTGATGAAGTCCCATAAATTCATTTTATCTTTTGTTTCTCTTGCCTTTGGGGATGTGTCATGAAAAAGGTTGCTTTGGCCGATGTCGTAGAGGTTGCTGCCTATGTTCTCCTCTAGAATTTTGATGGATTCCTGTCTCACATCGAGGTCTTTCATCCATTTGGAGTTTATTTTTGTGTATGGTGTGAGATAGTGGTCAAGTTTCATTCTTTTGCATGTAGCTGTCCAATTTTCCCAGCACCATTTATTGAAGAGACTGTCTTTTTCCCGCTGGATGTTTTTTCCTGCTTTATCAAAGATTAGTTGCCCAAAGAGCCGAGGGTCCATTTCTGGGTTCTCTATTCTGTTCCATTGGTCTATGTGTCTGTTTTTGTGCCAGTACCATGCTGTCTTTGTGATCACAGCTTTGTAGTACAGCTTGAAATCCGGCATTGTGATGCCCCCAGCTTTGTTTTTCCTTTTCAACAGTTCCTTGGAGATTCGGGGCCTTTTCTGGTTCCATACAAATTTAAGGACTATTTGTTCCACTTCTTTGAAAACTATCATCAGTATTTTGATCGGGAAGCATTGAAAGTGTAGCTTGCTCTGGGTAGCATGGACATTTTAATTGTGTTAATTCTTCCGATCCATGACCGTGGAATATCTTTCCATCTTTTTATGTCTTCCTCAATGTCTTTCAAGAGTGATTTATAGTTTCTAGAATATAGGTCCTTTACGTCTCTGGTTAAGTTAATTCCAAGGTAACGTATGGTTTTTGGTGCTATTGTAAATGGGATGGATTCCCTAATTTCTCTTTCTTCGGTCTCGTTATTCGTGTATAGAAATGCAACTGATTTCTGAGCATTGATTTTCTGTCGAATAAATAAATAAAATCTTAAAAAAAAAAAGAGTGATGTGTAGTTTCTAGAGCATAGATCCTTTACGTCTCTGGTTAAGTTAATTCCAAGGTAACGTATGGTTTTTGGTGCTATTGTAAATGGGATGGATTCCCTAATTTCTCTTTCTTCAGTCTCATTATCCTTGTATAGAAATGCAACTGATTTCTGAGCATTGATTTTGTATCCTGCCACATTACTGAATTTCTCTAAACTTCTAATAGTTTGGGAGTGGATTATTTTGGGTTTTCCATATAGAGTATCATGTCATCTGCGAAGAGACATTTTGATTTCTTCTTTGCCGATTTGGATACCTTTTATCCCTTTTTGTTGCCTAATTGCTGTTGCAAGGACTTCTACGATTATGTTGAATGATAGTGGCGAGAGTGGGTATCCTTGTCGTGTTCCTGATCTTAAGGGAAAAGCTTCCATCTTTTCCCCATTGACAGTGATATTTGCTGTAGGCTTTTCATAGATGGTTTTCATGAGATTGAGGAATGTACTCTCTATCCCTACTCTCTGAAGGGTTTTAATCTGGAAAGGATGCTATATTTTGTCAAATGCTTTTTCTGCAACTATTGGGAGAATCATATGATTTCTGAATTTTTCTTTCTGGATAAAATCTAAGACCTGGATCGATTTGCGTAGATGGCTTTTATGAGATTGAGAAATGTACCTTCTATTCCTACACTCTGAAGGGTTTTAATCAGGAAAGGATGCTGTATTTTGTCAAATGCTTTTTCGGCATCGATTGAGAGGATCATATGGTTCCTGAGTCTTTTCTTGTTGATATGATGTATCACGCTGATTGATTTGCGAATATTGAACCACGCTTGCATCCCAGGTATGAATCCCACTTGATCGTGGTGGATAATCCTTTTAATGAACTGTTGGATTCTATTAGCAAGTATCTTGTTGAGGATTTTGGCGTCCATATTCATTAGGGAAATCGGTCTGTAATTCTCCTTTTTGTTGGGGTCTTTGCCTGGTTTGGGGATCAAGGTAATATTGGCCTCATAGAATGAGTTTGGTAGCTTTCCTTCTGTTTCTATTTTTTGAAATAGCTTTAGGAGAATAGGTATTATTTCTTCTTTGAATGTTTGGTAGAATTCCCCAGGAAAACCATCCTGGCCTGGAGTTTTGTTTTTTGGAAGGTTTGGGGATCAAGGTAATATTGGCCTCATAGAATGAGATGGTAGCTATCTTTCTGTTTCTATTTTTTGAAATAGCTTTAGGAGAATGGGTATTATTTCTTCTTTGAATGTTTGGTAGAATTCCCCAGGAAAACCATCCTGGCCTGGCGTTTTGTTTTTTGGAAGGTTTTTTTATCACTGACTCAATCTCTTCATAATTAATTGGCCTGTTTAAAAAATCAATTTCTTCCTGTTTCAGTCTTGGTAGTTTATAGGTTTCCAGGAGGGCCTCCATCTCTTCCAGATTGCTAAATTTATTGGCATAAAGCTGTTGATAAAAGTTTCTAATAATCCTTCCAATTTCATTGGTGTTGGTTGTGACCTCTCCTCTTTCATTCATAATTTTATTAATTTGGGTCCTTTCTCTATTCTTTTGGATAAGCCTTGCCAATGGTCTGTCAATTTTATTAATTCTCTCAAGGAACCAGCTCTTAGTTCTGTTGATCTGCTCTACTGTGCTCCTGGTTTCTAATTCATTGATTTCTGCTCTAATCTTGGTCAACTTCTTCTTCGTGAGTGAATTAGGCCTGTCCCTCTGTTGCTGTTCCAGCTTCTTGAGGTGAGAATATAAAAACTGCATTTTAGATTTTTCTATTCTTTTGAGTGAGGCTTGGATGGCTATGTATTTCCCCCTTAGGACTGCCTTTGCAGTATCCCATAGGTTTTGGACCATTGTGTTTTCATTCTCATTGGTCTCCATAAATAGTTTAAATTGATTTTTGATTTCCTGGTTTATTGAATCATTCCTGAGCAGGATGGTTCTTAGTCTCCAAATGTTTGAGTTTCTTCCAAATTTTTCCTTGTGGTTGAGTTCCAATTTCAGAGTGCTGTGGTCTGAGAATATGCAGGGAATAATTTCAGTCTTTTGGTATCGGTTGAGACCTGTTTTGTGACCTAGAACATGGTCTATTCTTGAGAATGTTCCATGGGCATTAGAATAGAATGAGTATTCTTTGGTTCTGGGGTGTAGTGTTCTATATATATCTGAGGTCCAACTCGTCAAGTATGGCATACAAAGCTCTTATTTCTTTGCTGATTTCTTGCTTAGGTGATCTGTCTATTCCTGATAGTGGAATGTTGAGGTCCCCTATTATTAGTGTATTTTCATCTATATGTCTCTTTATTGTGGTTAAGAGTTGGCTTGTGTATCTTGCTGCTCCCCTGTTGGGGGCATAGATACTTATAATTGTTATATCCACTTGTTGGATACATCCTTTAAGAATAATATAGTGGCCTTCTGTGTCACTAACTATAGTCTTTAGTTTAAAATCCAATCTGTCTGATATGAGAATTGCTACCCAGCTTTCTTTAGAGGTCCATTGGCATGAAAGATGGTATTCCATCCCTTTACTTTCAGTCTGGATGTATCTTTAGATTCAAAATGGGTCTCTTGTAGACAGCAAATGGATGGGTCATGTCTTCTTATCCAATCAGCAACCCTGTGTTATTTAATGGAGCATTTAGGTCATTTACATTGAGACTGATTATTGAGAGATATGATTTTAATGATGCCAAGTTGCCAGTAAAGTCTTTGTTTCTATAGATTGTGACTTTCTGTTCTGTATCCCTCTTGGTGCCTTTTTACTTCTATAGAACCCCCCTTAATATCTCCTGTAGGGCTGGTTTTGTGGTTACGAAATTGGTCAATGACTGCGATTCTGGAAGGTCTTTATCTCTCCATCAATTCTGAATGACAGCCTTGCTGGATAAAGGATCCTTGGCTGCAATTTTCTCTTAAAGAGCTTTGAAAATGTCCCCCCAATGCTTTCTCTCATCCCAGGTCTGTGTAGACAGGTCTGACGTAATTCTGATACCTTTGCCTCGGTACGTGAGAAATTTCTTTGCCCTGGCCTCTTTCAATACTGTATCCTTGGATCGAATATTTGCAAATTGCACAATGACGTGACGGGGTGTAGGTTTGTCATGGTTAAGCTTGAGAGGGGTCCTCTCTGCCTCTTGGACACGAATGTTTGTTTCCCTTGGTAGATTAGGGAAGTTTTCAGCTACAATTTGTTCAAATATCTCTTCTAGACCTCTGTTTTTCTCCAACCCCTCGGGATGCCGATGATTCTGACAAGGAACGTTTCATTGAGTCAGTAATGTCCGGTAACCTACATTCCTGAGCGTGGATTTTTCTTTTTTTGAGTCCAGATTCTATTCTAGCTTTCTCTTCTACTAACCCATCCTCCAATTCTCTGATACATTCTTCTGCCTCATTTACCCTGGCTATCAGAGCATTTAATTTGACTGCATTTGGCTCATAGAATTTTTAATTTCTGCCAGATTCGCTCTCATTTCTGCCCTTAGGGATTCTATATTCTCATTAACATTTTCGCTAATACTTTTTTCAAGTCTACACATCACCTTGACCATTGTTACTCTGAACTCCATTTCTGATAATTTGGTTGTATGCATATCCATTAGTTCTGTGGCAGAGGCCACAGACTCATTGTTTTTTCTTTGCTGGCGGGGATTTCTCCTTCTAGTCTTTCTGATGAGGAGAGGTTGTAGGGTTGTCCGGAGCCCAAATAATTGACTGGGACCCAGGCCATGTGCCCTTGTTCTGTAGGGATCTTAGGGATCTGGGCTTCTTGATTTTTCAGCCTGCCTTCTGGGGGCGGGGCCTGCTGTGCCGATACTCAGGCAACCCTGTTTGGGTAGAGTCTCCGTGTCCCTTGCGAGGGGGTATGGGAATGGGCACACTGTGAACTGGTATTTCCAGGCTTTTGTTCTCTGGCGGCTTTCCCTGGTGGTTTGCTCTGCCTCTTCTGAGAGTCAGAGCAGCAGTGGCCGAATCTCAGCCTCTGTCTCAGCACAGAGGGATCGCAGACCGTTCTCCACTGATTTTCTGGCCACTTAAACTCTGTTTCTGTTGGTGCATCTCAACCCTGCAGTGTCCAGGGATGTGCGCCCCACACCCAGTGTCCCAGCCCTCACTTCCAGGGCCGGCGCGTCTCTGTCCTTTGTGTTTAAAACACCACCAGCCTCCAGCTGCCAGCCGCTCCCGCGCACTCCCGGGGCTCCCGGTCTCAGTCTGGTTCCAGTGAGCACACTGGAGCTCCGTTTCAGTCTGGTTGCGGGCGTTGCCTGGCTCACTGTCTCAGTCTGCTCTCTTGCGGGTGCCAGTCCTCGAGTCCGCCCACTCCCCTGTGCAGGTGGCTACTGCTTCCCGGCACCTGTACACGGCAGCTCCCTCCCCCTTCAGTTTATCCTCTGATATCTGTGTGTGGTTTCATGGCTCCCCGCTTCTTACCTCAATACTCAGCGCTGGAGATGTTCATTTGTAGAGATCCAGATGTATCTTCCTGTGTCTCAGGCTGATTCCATGGATGTTCAGGCTGGTCTGGTACCTATCCAACTTGACTCAGGGGCCCGGCTGAAAAAGGGGTCTCCTACTCCTCCGCCATCTTACTCCCCTCCCCCGTCCCAATTTTTAACCAGTATGCCATTATTAAACCTAAAAAAAATTGAGAAGGATTTATTATTACCATCAAATAATGTAAACGTATTTAAATTTACTGGATTGTCTCAAAGTTGCCAGTTTACAATTGGTTGTTCTATTCAACATCTAAACAAGGTCCACAAATTGCATTTGGTTGTTATGTTTTATTTTATAATGCTCCTCACTTCCTTTTTCACACTCATCCTTTTTCCCAGCACAGTTAGTAAAACTGGGTCATTTGTTCTCTAAAATGTCCTATATTCCAAATTTGGCTGATTGCTTCTTCATGGTATTATTAAACTTGTTTTTCTATCCCCCACATTTCCTAAAAACTGGAAGTTAAAGCTAGAGGTTTGATTCATGTTCAGGTTTGTTTTGTTTTGTTTTTTAAGTGAAAAACATTCATAGATGATGCTGTATCCTTCTTATTGCATCATATCATTAGGTACATGGTATTTGGGGTCCCACTTTCAGTGATGTTAAGATTGAACAATGGGGTCAGTGGATCCCTCCATTTATAATATTCTTTGTTAATCTTTCACCTAAAAATTGTGCATCACTTGATCAATTGATGACCCATTGGCTCATTAGAGGTTGCAAATGGGAATTTCCATTGCCATTAACAGGAATTTTATAAAGAAGGACTTGTCTTTATCAGCTGTTGATTTTCCTGGATATAGTTCCTACAGGAAAGGAAAGATTAGAAATGGTTTTTAAAGAAGAAGATAGAAAAAGAATGTAAAAATTCACAAGAATAGAGAAACAAAGATGCAAAGATGTAGAAATGAATAAATTTACCAAGAATCCCTAAGGGAATAGTAATCAGAAACTGATAATGAGAATCCAGAGTACCCATTTATTAATTTTCTGTGACAAAGTGGTAAACAAAATGTAGTGAACAAAACACCCACTTAACATGCTCACTGTAAATTAAGAAAAAATTTCCAATAAACCAAAGGACTTGATTATACACATTTTGTAAAATCTGTCAGATTATGATACTGAGATAGACAACACAGATATAGACTCAAGTTCATATGAAAATTGTGAATTGCATTTCAAATCACTGAAACAACGAATAAGCAGAGAAAAGTGACATGAAAATGTCATCTTTCCTTTACGACCCATATAAAAATATATTTTATATTAAGAGTATTTGCACCATGACAAAAATAAAAAATAAATAACTAGAAGTACAATGGGTAGGGGCGCCTGGGTGGCACAGCGGTTAATCGTCTGCCTCTGGCTCAGGGCGTGATCCTGGCGTTCTGGGATCGAGCCCCACATCAGGCTCCTCTGCTATGAGCCTGCTTCTTCCTCTCCCACTCCCCCTGCTTGTGTTCCCTCTCTCACTGGCTGTCTCTATCTCTGTCAAATAAATAAATAAAATCTTTAAAAAAAAAAAAAAAAAAAAAAAAAGTACAATGGGTAGACAAAAACATTATAATTTTGTTTTCAGACATTTTTCAAAATATATAATATAAATCAGAAACATTAAAATAGATTTATTGAACAGATATAATTATAAAATTGTGTAATATAAGATATACCATTAGTAATGGTATGAAGTACTTGAAAATGAGTGAAAAAATATGGCTTAGTTTCCCTTTTCATTATTTTATTATTATTATTATTATTATTATTATTATTATTATTATTATTATTATTATTATTTTAAGTAGCTGGGCATAGAGCCCAACATGGGACTTGAATTCATGACCCTGAGATCAAGACCTGAGCTAGATCAAGAGTCAGATGCTTAACCAATTGAGCCACCCAGGTGCACCCTCTAGTCACTAAAACAAAAAAAATAATTTCATTGAAAATTGTGCAAAACAAGTATTAGTAACTAAGTCAAATCAAAAGAAGAAATGCAGGGGCGCCTTAGTAGCTCAGTTGGTTAAGCGACCAACTCTTGATTTTGGCTCAGGTCATGATCTCAGGTCAAGCCTGAGATCTCAGGTCAAGCCATGACCCTGAGATCAAGCCCTGCATGGGGCTCTGTGCTCAGCAGGGAATCTGCTTGAGATTTTCTCTCTCTTCCTCTTCCTCTGCCTCTTCCCTCCAGGTGCTCTCTTTCTCTCTCAAATAAACAAATAAATAAATCTTAAAAAGATAAATAGAAGAAATGCAAATCGTAACTATTAGAAAATATCTTTATTTACATTACTAATTATCACATAATACAAATGAGATATTTTCTCCTATAAGATAAACCAAAGTTTAAAATATTGAAAACCACCACTATTTTATGGGATTTGTTAGAATATATATTCTTATGCTAGCTTAGGTGTGTACATCTCTTTTTTGAGCATTTCAGCATTACCCTATACCATAGGAAGGTGAAGGCAATAAAATAATATCAATATTATCAATAATAATAACAGTATCAAAATAACTATAATTTATTGAAGCCTTACACACCACATTTTTCCAAGTACTTCATCTTTCTTAACTCATTTAATACTCAGAAATACTTGATGAGGCAGATATTCTTATCATCTCCATTTCACAGACTTGGAAGACTAGGAATCTAAGACACAAAGTATTTAAACATGGTTTTCTAAGGTTGCATACGATTTTAATCCAAGCATTCTGACTCCAAAGCAAGTTCTGCTAACCACTGTACCACACTGAGATGATGTAAAAATGAGTTAGAAATTCACAACAGCCACAATGCTATGAAAGTAGAAATCAGCCACAAGAAAAAATCTGGAAAGAATACACATATATAGAGGTTAAATACCATGCTACTAAACAATGAACAGGCTAACCAAGAAATCAAAGATGAAACTATAAAATACATGGAAATAAATAAAAATGAAAACATAACAGTTCAAAATCATTGGGATACAGCAAAAGCTGTTCCAAGAGGGAAGTTTATAGCAGTACAGGCCTACACCAAGAAACAAATAAAATCTCATATAAACCTAACCTTACACCTGAAGGAGCTAGAAAAAGAATAAACAAAATCCAAAACCAGTAGAGGTTGGAAATAATAAAGATTAGAGCAGAAATAAACAATGTATAAACTAAGAAGAATAAAACAGATCAGTAAAACCAAGAACTGGTTCTTTGAAAAGATCAACAAAATTGATAAAACTTTGGCCAGATTCACCAATAAAGAAAGAAATAGTACTCAAATATACAAAATCAGAAATGAAAGAGGAGAAATAATGAACAGCACAGAAATAAAAAAAAAATGAAATAGAGTACTATGAAAAATTATGTGCCAACAAATACGACAACCTAGAAGAAAGGGATAAATCCCAAGAAACACATAATATCCCAAATTAAATCAGGAAGAAATAGAAAACTTGAATAGACTGATTACCAGCAATGACATTGAATCAGTAATCAAAAAACTCCTGAAAAACAGAAGTCTGAGACCAGATAGCTTCACAGATGAATTCTACCAAACATTAAAGAACAGTTAATACCTATCTTTCTCCAACTATTTACAAAAATACAAGAGGAGAAAAGCTTTCAAATTCATTCTATGAGACCAGCATTATTAGCAAACCAAATCCAGCAATACATTTAAAAAATCACTCACTACAATCCAGTGGGATTAATTCCTGGGATGTGAGGGTGATTAGCAAATCAATCAATGTGATACATCACATCAACAAAAGGAAGGATAAAAACCATATGATCATTCCAACAGATGCAGAAAAAGCATTTGACAAAGTATGGCATCCATTCATGATAAAAACCCCCAAGAAAGTAGGGTTAGAGGGAACATACCTCAACATAATAAAAGCCATATATGAAAAACTCACAGTCAAAAACTGAGAGCTTTTCCCTAAGATCAGGTATAAGATGGATATCCACTCTCACCACTTTTATTCAACGTAATACTGGAAGTCCTAGCCACAGCAATCAGACAACAAAAAGAAATAAGAGTCATACAAATTGATAAAGGAGAAGTAAAACTCACACTATTTGGCAGGTGACATGATACTATATATAGAAAACCCTAAAGATCCATCAAAAGACTTCTAGAGCTGACAAATGAATTTGGTAAGGTTGTAGGTAGGATACAAGATCAATATACAGGTATGGTAGTTATAATTTTAACTTTTTGAGAAACCATCATACTGTTTTCCAGAGTGGTTGTACAAGCATAGGGAAGAAAAGGGAAAGAGAGGCAAACAAAGAAACAGACTCTTAACTATAGAGAATCAAGTGATGGTTACCAGAGGGCATGTGGTTGGGGTATAGGTTAAATAGGTGATGGGGATTGAGGAGTGTACTTGTGATGAGCACTGGGTGTTTGTATGTAAGTGTTGAGACACTTAATTGTACACTTGAAACTAATCTTACACTCTGTGTTAACTGAAATTTAAATAAAAACTTAAAAAGTCCATACTGCCCAAAGCAATCTACAGATTAAATGCAATCCCTATCAAAATACCAACAGCATTTTCTCAGAACTAGAACAAATAATCCTAAATTTGTATGGAACCACAGAAGATCCTGAATAGCTAGAGCAATCTTGAAAAAGAAGAACAAAACTGGAAATATCATAATCCCAGATACCAAGACATACCACAAAGCTGTAGTAATTGAGAAAGTATGGTACTGGCATAAAAATAGACACATACACCAATGGAAAAGAATAGAGAGCCATTAAAGAAACCCATGACTATATAGTAAATTAATCTTTGACAAAAAAGGCAGAATATGCAATGGGGGAAAAGAGAGTCTCTTCAACAAATGGTGTTGGGAAAACTGGATAGCAAAATGCAAAAGACTGAAACTGGACCACTTTCTTATGCCATACAAAAAATAAGCTCAAGATAGATTGAAGACCTAAATGTGAGACCTGAAACCAAAAAAAAACCAAAAACCAAAAAACAAAAAAATCCTAGTGGAGAGCACAGGTAGTAATTTCTATGATATTGGCCATAACAACTTTTTTTTAGATAAGTCTCCTGAGGCAAGGGAAACAAAAGCAAAAATAAATTTTTGGGACTACATCAAAATAAAAAGCTTCTGCACAGTGAAGGAAACAGTCAATAAAACTAAAAGGCAATCTACAGAATGGGAGAAGACATTTGCAAATGACATATCTGATAAAGGGTTAATATCCAAACTATACAAAGAACTTATAAAATTCAACACTCAAAAAACAAATAATTCAGTTAAAAAAATGGGCAGAAGACATATAGACATTTTTCCAAAGAAGATATACAGACGGCCAACATGAAAAGATGCTCAACATCACTAACCATCAGGGGAATACAAATCAAAACTATAATGAGATAACACTTTACAGCAGTCAGAATGGCTGAAATAACAGCATAGGAAGCAACAGGTGTTGGCAAGGATGTGAAGAAAGGGGAAGACTCTTACACTGCTGGTGGGAATGCAAAAAGGTACAGCCACTCTGGAAAACACTATGGAGCTTCTTCAAAAAGTTAAAAATAAAATTATCCTATGACCCAGCAGTTGCACTACTAGGTATTTACCCAAAGGATACAAAAATACTAATTCAAAGGGATGCATACACCCCGATATTTATAGCAGCATTATCAGCAATAGCCAAACTAGGGAACAGTCCAAATGTTCATCAACTACTAAATGGATGAAGAAGAGATAGTGTATATATATATATATATAATACATACACACACACACACACACACACACAATGAAATCTTACTCAACCATCAAAAAAGAAAAATGAAATCCTGCCATTTACAACAGTGTGGATGGAGCTAGAGAGTATTATGCTAAGCAAAATAAGTCAGTTAGAGAAAGACAAATACCATATGATTTCACTCATATGTAGAATTTAAGAAACAAAACAAAGGAACAAAGCAAAAGGAGACAAACCCCAAAACAGACTTAGCTACAGAGAACAAACTGATGATTACCAGAGGGGAGGTGGGTGAGGGTTTGGGTGAAGTAGGTGAAGGGGATTAAGAGTATACTTATCATCATGAGCCCCAAATAATATATAAAACTGTTGAATCACTATATTGTATATCTGAAAATAAACTAATACAGCACCTTATATTAACTATACTGGAATTAAAATTTAAAAAAAAGAAAAAATGCAGAACAGATGATTCTGCTATGTACAGTTGGAAAGGTAGTGTTACAGTGTAGGTATGCATAGAGAAGATTCACCAAAGTTTCAAAAGTTGTTATTTCTAGATATTTTAGGCTGAGTTTTTGACAGGAATTAGAATTCACCCCAAACATTTCAAATAAAGAGTCTTCATGGAAACACTTCCTACAAAAGTCTGGGAATACTTTTTCAGGGATAAAAACAAGGAATGAGAATATGCCAGAAAACTACTACAGTGGGAAAATATCCTAGCCCTTTTGCTGAAGAGACAGGGATAGTAAATATTTTTACTGGAGCTCAGTGACTATTGGCAACACAAAGATGGAAATATGTACTGAGAGAGACATGACACAGAAAGGAGTGCACAAGAATTACTCCAGCTTCTGGCAGTTTTGCCTTCCTCCCCCTCCCCCTTCTTCTTCCTCTGCTTCTCCCTCTTCTCCCTCCTCTCCCTCTCCTCCCTCTCCTCCTCCTTCTTCTTCCTCTTCCTTTTCTTCTTTCTTTCTTTCTCTTTCTTTCTTTCTTTTTCTTTCTTTTTCTTTCTTTCTTTCTTTCTTTCTTTCTTTCTTTCTTTCTTTCTTCTTTTTCTTTCTTTCTTCTTCCTTTTTCTTTCTTTGCCTCCCATTGTCCTAACCTGTCCAGAAGTCCTGAGCAGTATTGGGGTGGGTTGGGGGAAGGAGATGCAGCTAGCAGGGATTAATCTTTCCGAGTACTGAACAGGGTGAATGTGGGCAGAAAACTGTGTCTGGGAGCTAGGTGGGAAGGGATATGTCAAACAGTGAATATCTAGCACACTAGTAATTAAAGAATTATATATTTTTTTAAATTTTCTTAAATTGTTCATTAGATATTTCTAATAAAATTTAAATAACATGTAACAACATTCTAAATCCAATACAGCATAACCCCCAAAATGTGGAAGTCTCTATAAATATACTGTAAAATCATTAAATGACAACTTTGGATGTACTAGTTTCACTGATAAAGGATTTTTCTTGGACCCACTTATGATGATAGGCAGCAGGATCTCAACAATATCCAGCATTACTGATAGCAGCAAGATTGGCCTCATTGATATTCTTAGATTGATTATGAATCTATGAATTAAAAGAATTATTAAATAATTTTCAAGTTAATAGCAAACATTTGGAGCCATCTCTTTTTAAGTTATTTTATTACCCAATGGATATAATTTCTAAATTAAAATGACTTAACTATCCTTTTCTCCATTACTAATAATAATCTTCTTTCATTTTATCTTTATAGTATTAGTATCACTTTGTATCCATCTGGAATTACAACATTTCCTGTTTAAAAAAATTTATCAAGGTCTTAGAAATATGAATTATGTCTTTTTCTTCAGGATTCTCTTTTAGGAGCTATTTTAATTGATTGGTACCATTTTCCCAAATGAGGTGATTTATCATCCAAAATGTAATAATCTCTTTGGTTCAATATACACTTTTAATTATGGTTCATCTTTGGATGTCTTCCATTACAGTCTAGAAAAGTAGAGGGTTATCTATTACTTGACTGTCAGAAAAATATATTTGCATATATTACAATGGATAAATTAAAGCATTAATCAAAATAATGATAGACATTTTTGTATTCAAAATTGGCTACATAAGTAGCATAATAACATTTTTTTGCCTTAAAATGAATATCCCCTTATAATACGCATAATATTGGTTCAACGCAAACAGGGATTTTAATGAATGGTATAAAACTTAATTATTTCTGTGGATCTTCGAAAGAAAACAAATTATTAGTTTGAAAGTCCTTTTTGCTCTTTTAATTATATAAAAAATAGCTTAGGTTGAGAAAAGATTAGTCAAAATTCATACATTATAACATAGCAACGATAATACTTGCAAATATTGATAATCATAAGAATTACCAGACAACACTGGGAATATTGAAATTGTCACCAAAGATATTAAAATATAAAATGAAAAAGTAATCACATGGAAGCAAAAAAAAAAAAAATTACTAAGGTGGTTTAAGAATAAAGACCCTGAAATAAGTGTTCGGGTTTGTTAGATACATGACTTTGGGAGAGGTAGTTATTAAGCCTGATACTAGGTTTCACATCATATGGTAGGAAAATGCTTGTACCTATTTCATGTTTGTTCACTTATTTGACTGTTTTTATTGGTTAAGTTTGGAGGACCAAAATATTTACATAATCCATAGCTCTCAGAAAGTGGTCAATAGAGGTTAGCTGTAATTAAGATTATTTTACTTATTTATTTTAACATATTATTTTATTAATGGTTCTATATACATCTTTTTAGAACAATGATGCTAAATTCAGTAAGGAAGGTCAATGCAGGTATGGTGCATTTTCTCATCATAGGTTATGGAATTATTTTTAATAAAGTATATTTTTCACCTTGTCTTCCTTAAAATCAAATCTATTTCTGGAACATAATAAATTATGTAGTTCCTTCAACAGTAGGGTGAACTTCTGATTTTCCCCCCTTTCTTTATCCTTTTCTTCTCCTACCGATCTTCCTAGTTCTTATGTTCCATAGATGAGAGGAACCATATGATAATTGTCTTTCTCTGCTTGACTTATTTCATTTAGCATTATCTCCTCCAGAAGGGGGAATGAAGCATGAGAGACTATGGATTCTGAGAAACAAGCTGAGGGCTTCAGAGGGGAGGGGGGTGGGGGAATAGGATAGGCTGGTGATGGGTAGTAAGGAGGGCACGTATTGCATGGTGCACTGGGTGTTATATGCAACTAATGAATCATCGAACTTTATATCAGAAACCAGGGATGTACTGCATGGTGACTAACATAATATAATAAAAAATATTATTATAAAAAAACAGTAGGGTGAACTAAAATCTATTACATTTCTTATGTTCTTATATTTCACTTTGTTTTCTGACATAAAAGTTTAGGGGAGAATCTAAAACTATATTTTATATATTATATCATATTTTTAAATGTTATATATATAAATTTAGGAAGCTAGAATATACACTTGGTTCTATTACAAGCTAGAATTTATGTTGCTCTGTGAATACATCACTGAGCTTCTTTTGTTTTGCCTTTGAAAATACGTGCACATCTTGTTGGCCTGTCTTTCATCAGTGCTACAGTATATGTACATGACATCAAAGTTGTCATCTATTTCTAATGAAACAGATGAATTATGCAAAGGGAATTTTATAGCAGGAATTTGTTTTAAAAAATAACTCCCAGAAGGCAATGCTATGGAGATGTAAAATAATCAGTGGTCGCCAGGTGTTTAATGTTGGGGAGAAGTGTGAATGCTCAAAGCAGAAGGGATCTTTTTAGAGCAATCAGATGATTCTCTATGATACTGCACTTGTGGATACATGACACTGAATTTTTCAGTACACACAGAACTTTATAGCATGAACCTTAATGTACATATAGAAAGTATCTATTCTAGGATGGAGTGCAGAAAGTGATAAAATAATAACCATATTACAAGTATATTGAACAGCCTCACTAAAGGGAGTGTAGGAAAAAGTGCTGACCTAAGTAACTTTGAAAATGAGTGGAGTCTGTAAAACTAAAGAAAAAAGAAACTTACATAAGCACTGTACTCTATTTAATAAAGTTGTTTCCCAAGAGGGTACAGATTCAGGATTCTTTTGGTATTATGCATATATTCTGAAACTGAACAATTAGGTAAATGATGGTGGAGCATGGGAGGCAGAGTTTTCACAGTTGAAGTGAGAATTTGCAGATAAGGAAAGAGAGAAACTAGAATAATCCATGTCATAGAAATACATATAAGTAGGTGTATATATGCTGGTTTTCACGTACACATACTCTTATTTTCAGCAGATAGAACCTAGAAGCAGTGCTCCACAGTAACAAACATACTTTTTGCCCAAATCTTGGTGTTTAATAATAATCCCTAATAAAAGTCACCAGTGCAATTGGAGAAATGGTTGATTCTAGGACTAGGACAGGAAATATACAACATGAGCCTGCTGTATCTCTAAATCAAAACAAAACAAACAAAAAAACAAGAAGGCAACAACCAACAATGATGAGGGTATGCCAATATAAATAAATACATAAGCACTGGATTATAACCCAAAGTATAGAACAAATACTGATGAGTCCATACTTAGACAAACAAATCATTGAATTAATAAGTAAACGGGAAGAAGGGACAAATGTCCTGTGTAGAACAATCCCAAATAATTTGTACAGATTTCCAACCTTAAGAAGCTGATGCATACTCACTGCTCCAGCATGAAAAATGGTCAAAAGGGAAAAGATTATAGTGTAGAAATCTGAAAAACACTACTTCAGCCGTGTGTGATGAAAATAGCAGTCTATCTTTGCATTCTTCCTCCCCAAACATAACAGTCTAATCATAAAACTAAAAAGAGAATCAGATAAATATCAGTTGACAGATATTCTTAGAATATCTGACCCTTACTCTTTAAACCCGTCAAGGTCATTAAAATCAAAGGAAGTCAGAGAAACTGTCACAGGCAAGCGAAGACTAAAGAAGTGTAGTATATGGCACACAGTGTTCCTGAGCTGTGACTATTCTACAGATGAGAGATGAGGAAAATGATTTTTCTTTGCTCATAGAGGTGAATAACACAGCTGTCTCCTTGGAAGGATAATGGGCATGGGTCCCAAATCCAACTTTCTTGGTATTTAAATAGAATCTCTCCAAAAGTAAAAAAATAAAGAAAGAAAGAAGTGTGGTAAGTAAATGTAATGCAGCACTGTGGGTAGGACACTAAACGAGAAAAATTATATTGGTTAATAGTACTTTATCATCATTGGTTCATTAATTGTAACTAATGTATCATACCACTATGAGATACAATGGGGGAACTAGGTGAGGAATATATGGGAACTTTCTGTATCATCTTTGCAACCTTCTATAAGTCTAAACTGTGATAAATAATAAAATGTATTACAAAAACAACTTTCAGTGTATGCTATATATAGTATACAGTATGTACTATAAAAGAGTGTATTCAGTCTAGTCAATAAAAGCCATTCACACATTTAAGTATAAGCAAATTCTTAAGATGGTGCTACTATTTTCTGTAGGTAAGAAAGCTGAAGCTCAAAGAGTCTTCTTAACTTGCTAAAGATCAATTAGTATTAAAACCTCATGATTATCTCAAATTAAATATTCTATTTTCTACAGTATTATACAATGCCATAAGTGGAATGCAAAATGATATCCTCAAGATTATTACCCAAATGCATTATACATTCCTTTGTCAATAATACATATATGTTCAGTATTCCCCAAATTGTGGGCAGCAAAACTATAAGAGCATACATTATAAAATGTTTTAAAATATCCAAACCCTCTATGATAAGACAATAGTCTAAAACAAGAATAATTAAATAAGAGAAATTACTGAAAACGTTGGCTACAAGCAAAAACAAACTAAAATTATTTGGCCTAGACTAAACTTCAGATAAATTTGCTTAGCTCTAGAGCAGATATCTCCTATAGCAATGAAAAAACTTGAGTCCAGAATAACAGAGAGAACTGTTACTAGTTATTACAGAGATTTTAATACAGCACAGGTAGCCCAATTTCCAGTCTAGTCCCAATATATCATATAAAACAATGAAAATGTCAATGTCACTTTTACTACAAAATTAGAATTTTCAACTCTATTGCACCATATTCCTGGAGTGAGATGGCAAAATTTATGAAAAAGCATACACACACACACAGATATATACCCACACAAATAAATAAAAAGTATATATACACACAAATATATAAATTATTTTTTATACATATATGCATATATGTATGCATAAGAATGTATGTGCAAAAAAATAAAAACCTCGAATCCTTTTTAAAAGAAATGAAAGCAAAATATTTATCTGCATGTCCCAAATCATATCATGTTTTTTTCAAAGCAATTATATGATTCTGCCAATAATTGTTTGAGCCAGCTAAAAGAGCAATTTTTCACTTTTTTCATGATAAAATATTTTAATTGCCAATGTATTTAGTTATCAATGTATCATCGGTGGCTATTTGGTGATTAATTTTCCCCCATAAGAAAATTTAAATAACATTTATTTTATTAAAATTCTGGCATGATTGGGACTACCTCCAGATAATATACTGAATTAGAATATCAAAGAGGCATATGGTACTAAAGTACATTGATGATTTTTGTTTGACTTCCACAAAGAGTTCTTAGGCCTTTTCCCAGTGTCTGGTATATTGCATGACTTCTATAAATTAATTAATTCAGGAAAGTCTTCACAGGGTATTTTTTAAAGTTAAATCTTGAAGCATCTGTCAAAGCTCTGGCTTTGGAAGTCAGAAGGGTCATCAAAGCCCAATTTCAAAACGTGCTAAATATATAAGGATAATCCAATTTCTTAGACTTAGTAAGCCTCTGTTGACTCAGTTGCCAAAAGAATCCTACCTTTGAGGCAGAGACTGTCAAATACTAGTGCACCCTATTTCTTCCTCCTGTAAACAAAACTATACCGTTTTTCAAACCTTCTTGGAGTTACATATAACACTGAGTTGAGTTCTAGTCAATGGACAGTGAACTAAAATGATGTACAATATGTATAAAACTGAGTCACACACACACACGCAAAAAACCCATAGACAATCCTTCATGCTTTTTTTCATCTATGGGCTGGATGTCATCATTCAGGGTAAACCTGAAATCCACTTAAAAATATATATGGCAGACTCCTCATTCACATTCATCTCTGAATAACTGTGTGAACAGCCACCTACATGTTCAACATCTACTCTGTGGACAGGAATTTGAATCACTTTGATCTGTTTACAAGAGCAAGAAACACATTTCTATTCTGTTTGAATTGCTTTTGTTTTGTTTTGTTTTGTTTTGTTGTTTTGCTTTGTTTTGCTTTGTTACTGCTGTTGTCTTACCTTAAGAAAGGCAACTGATATGTTAAGGTTATTTTGAGGATTAAAGAAGAAAATACAGACTTTAGCAACAATAACTGACACTAGATGTCAATAAATGATAACCGGGTCTGAGCAAGCACACACAAAACCTGTAGGTAAATAACAAAAATATCCACATCTGGACAGAAAAATCGTTCATTGGATGAACAAATTACAAAATGTACCCTTCCTCCATACTGACCTAGTATTTAGTTAATGTCCTTGGTTCAGCTAAGGGAGTTAACTTTCCCCATTACACCTCTCATTGGTGTCTGTTTGAGACACAAAAGCTATACAATCATTTGGAGTTATTTTTTTAAAGGTTTTATTTAAATTCCAGTTAGTTAACATACAGTGTAATATTAGTTTCAGGTGTACAATATTTCTGAGTTATTTTTAAATAGCAATACAAATATTTGAGGGAGGCTCAAGCATAAGAACAGTATTTGTAAAAGTGAGGTTTCTGAAAAAGGTGATAAAGTATCTGAGGGATGGTGCAAATGCTGAAGGAAGACACTTAAGAAATGGATCAAACTGTGTGAGGAGATGACACAGAAAGGATATAAGACACTATACTAACACCCAAGCTCTTAATAGTCTAGTGCTCAATGTAGCTTGTAAGAGAATATGTTTGATGATTTAGGCAGGAATCAAACTACAAATAGAATACACAAGAATCATTGGGGAGCTTGATAAAAATGGATTTTCTCCACACAAAGAGACCTTGTTATAGAAAGCATGTCAGGTGACACATGAATCTGTACATTTTACAAATATATCAGCTATTTCTGGGGCTGGTGATTCTGGAACCACACTTTGAAAAAATCTTCTTAAAATTCTTTCCTCTGATTCTACTTTTCACTAGGAAACCATATGTTCAAGGAAGTAAATGATTTGTCTAATATTTACTGTGTTTGCTATAATTTATACAGATACCAGGGATCACAACTAGATCATGATTTTACATCCCAAGGAAATATGCATAACAGGAAAGTAAGACAATTATAAAAATTATAAGTATGTAACATACACAGAAATAAAATGTAGACACAAATTAGTGAAGTAATTTGGAGGAGGAGAGTTTTAACTTTGCTGAAATGGAGGGATAGTCAGCAAAAGTTTCCCACAGAAAAAGAAACTAGAAAACTGTTAAATTATAGAAATATGACTCTGCCATTTAGGCAACAGGAGAAAGATTGGGGCAACAGAAAGAACTTAGGGAGAAAACGGTAATGTGAAATGCTTGGTGTGTTCAGCAAACTAAACGCAATTCAGTCCTGCTTGTGTTGCAACCACTAGGAGAATAATGTGGACTATAGAAAAAAAATTTTAAAGGAGCAAATTTTCTTTGTTCTTTAAAGATTTTGTTTTTAAGTAATCTCTAACCCAATGTGAGGATGGAACTTACAACCCCAAGATCAAGAGTTGCATGCTCTACCAACTGAGCCCAGCCAGGCACTCCAGGAACAGATTTTTTTTAATTGCAATTTGATGTCTTGAGAACAGAGTATTGCACTGAAGAGATAGTAGTAATAATAGTACCTTAGTACCTTTGCCATGAATAGATTTCTCATAACCAAGAGAAAAGTGTTTTTTCTATATTCTTCATTATTATATTGGTTGCATGGTGTCAAACACAGCAGTATAACTTACATCATTTATGTCTCTTAAATCACATATGTCATCTTCACATATAATTTTTAAGTCGCATCATAATTTCATTGTAAAATGGAGGACAGTAAAAGTTTAAACTTCATAGAACTATGATGAGGTTTAAGAGGGGAAAAATCATCATGAAATTTGATTGGTACCATGGCTATGACCTAGTAAACACACCCTGATCATTTGTGTTTGTGATTGTTGTATAGCTGATTGAAACCTGATACTAATTATATGGACTCATAGAATGTTGGCTGAAAGTTAGACATCATCTATTTTGGGAACAAATTATACCAATTTCCCACAATCTCTCACAGAAAGTAAAAGCAGAAGGAATACTTCCTAACTCATTCTATAAGACCTGCATTACCCTAATTACAAAAAGACAAGTCATTATAAGAAAGGAAAATTACAGACCAATATCTATCATGACATAGATGTACAACAAAATATTAGCAAATCAAATTCAACAATGTATAAAAAAATTATACACCATGACCAAGTGGAATTTATTCAGGTATGTAAGGCTGGCTCAACATTCAAAAAGTAATTAATATAATCCATCACATCAACAGGCTAAAGAAAAAAATATTTTGATTATAACAATAGATGCAGAAAATGCATTTGACCTACTGGCTATAAAAACTTTCATCAAAATAGGAATAGAAGGAAACCTCCTGAACTGGATTAAGGACATCAACAAAAATATACAAATAACATCATACTTAATGGTGAGAAACTACATGTTTCTTTAGCAACATCAGAAACAAGGCAAGGATGTTCTCTTTTGCTATTCTTATTCAACACAGAAGTGAAGGCAATTCAAGAGAGAAAGGACAGTCTTCTCAATGAATGGTGCTGAAACAACTGGCATCCACATGCAAAATAATTAATATAAACATAGACTTTACACCCTTTACAAAAATTAAACTCAAAATGAATAACAGACCTTAAAGTAAAATGTAAATTTATAAAACTTCTAGAAGATAACATAGAAGAAAATTGGTGCCCTTGGCTTTTGTGATGACTTTTTAAGTATAACACTGAAAGCACTACTAATGAAAAAAAATGTACAAGTTAGCCCTCATACATTGTTGGTGGGAATGCAAGATGGTACAGCCACTCTGGGAAACAGTGTGGAGGTCCCTTAAAAAGTGAAAAATTGAGCTACCCTATGATCCAGCAATTGCACTACTGGGTAGTTACCCCAAAGATACAGACGTAGTGAAGAGAAGGGCCATAGGCACCCCAGTGTTCATAGCAGCATTGTCCACAATAGCTAAATCATGGAAGGAGCCAAGATGCCCTTCAACAGATGACTGGATTAAGAAGATGTGGTCCATATATACAATGGAATATTACTCAGCTATCAAAAAGAACGATTTCTCAAAATTTGCTGCAACATGGACGGCACTGGAGGAGATAATGCTAAGTGAAATAAGTCAAGCAGAGAAAGACAATTATCATATGATTTATCTCATCTATGGAACATAAGAAGTAGGAAAATCGGTAGGAGAAGAAAGGGATAAAGAAGGGGGGGTAATCAG
Source organism: Ursus maritimus (assembly GCF_017311325.1). NCBI lineage: Eukaryota > Metazoa > Chordata > Mammalia > Carnivora > Ursidae > Ursus > Ursus maritimus. The sequence continues at coordinate 61,676,854 of NW_024424452.1, forward strand.
AAGGGGGAATGAAGCATGAGAGACTATGGACTCTGAGAAACAAACTGAGGGCTTCAGAGGGGAGGGGCGTGGGGGAATGGGATAGGCTGGTGATGGGTAGTAAGGAGGGCACATATTGCATGGTGCACTAGGTGTTATACGCAACTAATGAATCAGGGAACTTTACATCAGAAACCAGGGATGTACTGTATGGTGACTAACATAATATAATAAAAAAATATTATTATTAAAAAAATGTACATGTTAGACATCATTAACATTAAAAACTCCTGCTCCATTAAGGGCACTATTAAAAGAATAAAAAGACAAGCCAAAGACTTGAGTAAAATTCTTGTAAAACAGATAACTGATAAGTACTAGTATCCCAAATATACAAAGAAACCTTAACATTAAAAAATAAGAGGGTACCTGGGTTGCTCAGTTGGTTAAGTGTCTGCCTTCAGCTCAGGTCATGATCCCAGGGTCCTGGGATGGAGTCCTGCATTGGGACTCCTGGCTCAGTGGGGAGCCTGCTTCTCCCTATGACCCTCTCCCCTCTCATGCTGTTTTTCTCTCTCTCTCTCTCCCTCTCAAATAAATAAAAATAAAATCTTTAAAAATAAATAAAGAAAATAAGAAAACAAACAACCCAATTAAAAAATGGGCAAATGATTGAGCAGACACCTCATCAAAGAACACACACACACACACACACACACACACACACACACACACAGGAGTTTCATGTCTTTTTGGAAAATGGTTCCCTTTACACAATGCCCCTCTTTATCCCTGATAATTTCCTTTGCTCTAAGCTTTCCTTTTTCTGAAATTAATATAGCTAATCCAGTTTCCTTTGATTAGTATTTGAATGGTATCTTTTCCTCCATCCATTTACTTTTAATATACTCATGTCTTTATATTAACCACAGGTTTCTTGTAGACAACATATAATTGGGTCATGTGTTTTTTTCTTTTTGTTTTTAATCTACTCTGATAGTCCCTATCTTTTAATTGGTATATTTAGACCATTGATATTTAAAATGATTTTTATATAGTTGGAATAATATCTACTTTACTTTTTACTGTTTTCTACTCATTTTTCTTTTTTTGTCTTCCATTATTTTTATGCATTCTTTGGTTTTAATGAAGCATTCATCTAAGTCCATTTTTCTCCTCTCTTAGCATACCAATTATACTTTGTTTTTCTTTTTAGTGGCTGCCCTTAAATTTGCATTACATATTTACAATTGATCCAAATTCTCTTTCAAATAACACTATAGCACTTCACAGGTGGTGCATATAATACTCTTATAAAAGAGTATTACTAATTCTTTACTCCTGCCTCTTATTGATTGTTTCATTTCACTTAATCATTAGTGATAATTACTGAATAAATTGCTGCTATTATTATTTTGAACAAAATGTTATTTGTTACATCAAGAATAAACATGAAGATCTTATTTTATGCTCATTGGCATAAATGAGATTTTACACCTCCTCTCTCTTCCTTTCTTTAGGTAGATCTGAGTTTCTGACTTATTTAACTCCTTTCTGAGAAAATTCTTTTAACACTTCTTGCAAGGCAGATCTATTGACAGACAATTCCCTCAAAAAAATCTTTTTGGTCTAAGAAAGTCTTTAATTCTCTTTCATTTATGGAAGATAATATCACTGAATACAAAATTCTAGTTCGATGGTTTATTTCTTCCAACACTTTACATATTTCACCCACTGTCTTCTTTATATGGTTTCTGAAGAAAAGTTCCATATAATTCTTATCCTTGTTCCTCTAAAGATAAGGTTTTTTATTTTTTCTGACTTCTAGATTTTCTCCTTATCATAGATTTTCCACAGTTTGAATATGATATCACACACACACACACACATACAGAAAGAGAGAGAGGGAGAGAGATTTATTTTAATATATTAAAGAATAAGGATTTCCTCATGCAATTGTTGGGGGTTAAAAACTTCAAAATCTGTAGCACAGGCTGGAGGCTGGAAATTCAGGCAGAAGTTGATGTTTCATTGTTTCACTTTGATATCTCATCTTCATTGCAGTCTTGAGGAGAATTCCTTCTTTGTGGGACACCTCAGTCTTTGCTCTTAAAGCCTTGAACTGATTGGATGAAGCCCACTCACTATAAGCAGAGTAATCTGCTATACTCGAAGTCTATTGATTTAAATTTTGATTGTGTCTAAAAAATACCTTCACAGAAATATCTATACTAGTGTTTCATTGAACAACTGGGCTCTGTAGGCTAGTCAAATTGACACATAATGTTAACCATCAGACCTACATTAGATGTTTTTAACATTTTTTTCTGCTTGATATTCTCTGAGCTTCCTGGATCTGTGGTTTGCTGTTTATAACTAATTCTGGAAATTTTTCATTCAATTTTGTTCTAGTCCTTTATTTTTCTTCTCTGTCTAGCAGGCTCATTACATATATGTTACACTTTTTTTAAGTGTCCCACATTTTTTGGATATTTTATTCCATCTAGTTATTTTTTTTCCTTTCATTTCAGTTTTGAAAGTTTTTACTGATATTTCTTCAAGTTCACTTACACTTTCTTTGGCCGTGTCCTATCTAATGTTGAGTCCATTAAAGACATTTTTCATTTATGTTATGTATTTTAAAATAGCTACTTTCCCTTTCACTCTGCTAGGAAGTGGAAACAAAGGGTATTTTTCTCAGATCTACACTGTGATAATCTGGTAGGGCTCCTGGAGGTACAACCCACAAAAGTGTGTGAGTGTGTGTGAATGTGGTGGGGGGGGCAGAGCCTGGCCTCCTCTAGAAATTCTTAACTCTTAAATTTGTCCGCACTTAGCCATCAACAATTTAATCAAACATAGTTTAAGTTTTCCTATCCTGGTGCTAGTTCCTGCAAAGGTTTTTTTTTTTTTTTTCTCCTGGGCTTCTCCTCTGACAAGCTGTGATTTTCTGAATCCAACAGTCTATCTCGCCAATTTTGGGGCAATAGTTTGCTGGGTGACCTAAATTTTCTACTGGATCTAAAACAATTGTTGATTTTTAGTTTGTTCAGCTTTTTTCCTGTGACAGTGACAGTGAAGAGTGATGGGTTCCAAGTTCCTTACATTCGACATTGGAAGTGGAAGTCTTTCACCTTTACTTTTAAATGAAATCAAAACAAAACCTAACAAACAAAACAAAAAACAAGAAATTTCTTTGGTTCCTTATTTACTCCAAACACTATTTTCTACATATATTCCTTCATTTTACCCATCATCCTAAGCCTGTCATCTGCTTCCATACAGCTTCAATCTTCATCCAAGAGTTAAACTGCTCTCACCAATGTCATACTTTCCTAATTGTGAAACCTAATGGCAAAAAAAAATTTTAGGTCTTATATTAATTAATATTCTTATACAACTTAAAAATATGGACTATTTTCTTACAGTGCACTTCTCTTGAATTCCAGAATACTATTTATTTTTCTTTTTCTCTGGTTACTTCTCTTGATCCCTTTTATTGAATCTTGACTTTAGTTTGCTTTTTCTCCCTAATTGGTCACCAGTCCTGGGGGCTTTAAGAATTTTTCTCTTTTTATTTTGTACATTTTCTGTAGGTGACCTCACTACTTCCTAAAAAATTATTTACTAAAACAACCTCCCCAAATCACATATCAGTTCCTCTACACTTTTTTTTTTTTTTTACTTCAGAGAATGACATCCCCAGTCACCAATTGCCCTGGTTGAGAATCAGAAATTCATTCATTCATTTTAAGGATATATATATATATATATATATATATATATATATATCCTTATCATCCTTATCCATATATATATATATTCTTATCATATGTATCATATATATATATCATAAAAATTCAGTTACCAAGAATGTTATAATCACATATCAGTTCCTCTACACTTTTTTTTTTTTTTTACTTCAGAGAATGACATCCCCAGTCACCAATTGCCCTGGTTGAGAATCAGAAATTCATTCATTCATTTTAGGATATATATATATATATATATATATATATATATATATCCTTATCATCCTTATCCATATATATATATATATTCTTATCATATGTATCATATATATATATCATAAAAATTCAGTTACCAAGAATGTTATAATGCATAAAACATGCAAGAATGCTATAACATATTTTATTCAAGTTTTTGATCATTAAATTCATATCAGTACTTCAGGTGCTCTAAATAATGTGCATCCACAGGCAGAAATTTCGTTTCTTCCCTACACTTATTGTTATGGAATTGCCATTAATAATTTACTTAAATATTAGCATATAGATGCAAAGAATAGAACAAAAAATAAAATTCAAAGAAAACTAATAACAGAACCACATAAATAAAATTTTTAATGTTAAATGAAATCTCTATTATAAGAAATCAAAAATCATGCATATGTTCCTCTTGATATAGACTTTCTTAAAGAAGAAAAGCCAAATTTTGTCTTGGCAGATACAATTCAAGTATTAAAATCCAGTCTATTTTTCTGTAGAGAAAAACTTTGTGTAAATGTGAGAGGTGTTTTTGCACACCATACAAAATGGAACCCAACTGTAGCACAAAATGCAGTGGATTCAAGACTTTTATCATCAAAATCTTTTTTCTTTGTTTCCAGAAAAGGTAATAGTTCTTTGCTATAGGTTATCTTTGAATTCCTAATAGCTTGAAATAATACAAGACAAAGAGACTAACTTATAACACTCATCAGTAAAATAATGCATTTCATTGTGAATATATTTATTATAAGTAGAAATTATAAAAGTAATCATATTAGTTACCTTAGTGTATCCTTCTTGTAAGCAGAAGGATTTGGTCTTCCCTTGTACCAGCATCTCTACCTGAATGTTTTTCTTTTCCTCATTCTAACTCAAGAACAAAATTTTAAGATCTACGAGAGACTGTTTGCTTCTTAGGAGTTTCTCAACCGTATAGATCTCATGAATCAGATTCTTTAAATAGAGGATGCCATATTTTCCCAGGAAATATGCAAACACTTTAAAAGTATATTATGGTATTGGTATTACCTTGAGGACACTTTGGGCAGAGACACAGTTAGGTTTTGGTGGTGAGTGAGGATAGAGAGTATTGAAATGTTTCCTGCAGTAAATGCAGAATCCATTTTTAGAAGTTCACTGACAGTAGAGTGGAGAATAGTTTTAGGAAGAGACAATTGAAATTGGGATCCCAGGAAGAGACTATTGAAATCACAACAGTGGAAATGGGAAACATTATTTAGAAATATTCTTAGAGGATAACAATGTAGAGAATTTATAAAGTAAAATCTGGAGGTGCAAGAAAGAGAGGAATCAAGAATGATTCACAGCCTCTTTTCCAGCTGGAAGCGGAGTGAGTTAGAGAGCTAAAAGAAGATTATAGCTGTGCCAGATACTCTGAAGTTAGAAGCAACTTAAATTCGTAGAACTAAAGGACAAGCTCATAAGAAGTTTGCTTAGAAGGTAATTATTTAAAAAAAAAGGAGGTAAATTTATATGACAAGGAAAAGATAAGCAGTATTCTAAGGAATATTAGGTAGGTGTTCTGAAATGAATAGATGGTTAAAATGACTGTTTAGGAATCTAGCAACTTTGGTGCACTTGCGGAACCCACACCCAATTGTCATCAGGATGAGGGTATGCTAGTGTGAGCTGAAAGGTCTAAAAATGGCTGCAGCACTTTAGTTCTGCCAAATATTCAGTGACACTTTCTTAAACTCAACAAAGCTTCAGTTAACATGCTGGATATTGTGAAATCATAAGTTGCACCGACTTACCCAAACTGACATCGGGCAAATGAACTGATCTACACGTATTGTTATGGGAAAATTGATTAAAAGAACATTACCCTGAAAATTATAGGTGCCACCCAAGACTTTCTCAGTAGACCAAGAGAAAAATCTGATTTGGGGGAGCGCTCCAAGATGGCGCCCACCGCAGTCCCGCCAGCCGCAGCATTGGCGCCTCCGCAGTCAGGCCGTGCCTCCTGGACCCTGCGCTAGGGCAGCTGTTGCCTCCCTCACCACCGCTGCTGAGTTAAGATGGCAGAGGAGTAGGGGACCCCTTTTTCAGCCGGTACCCTGAGTCAAGTTGGATAGGTACCAGACAGCCTGAACAACCACGGAATCAGCCTGAGATGCAGGAAGATACATCTGGATTTCTACAAATAAACATCTTCAGCACTGAGTATTGAGGTACAAAGTGGGGAGCCCTGAAATCATGCACAGATATCGGAAGATAAACGGAAGAGGGAGGGAGCCGCTGCATTCAGGAGCCGGGAAGTGGTAGCCACCTACACAGGGGAGCCTGCGGACTCGTAGACCTGCACCCGCAAGAGAGCAGACTGAAACCATTAGCCAGGGAATGCGCGCCACCAGACTGACACGGAGCTCCAGTGTGCTCACAGGAACCAGACTGAGACCGGGAGCTCCTGGAGCACATGGGGGCAGCTGGCGGCTGACGGCTGGTGGATGGCAGTATTAGAAACACAAAGGACAGAGATGCGCTGGACCTGGAGGTGAGGGCTGGGACGCCAGCTGTGGGGAACACATCCCGGGACACTGCAGGGTTGAGCAGCACCAACAGAAACAGAGTTAAAGTGGCCAGAACATCAGTGGAGAGTGGTCCATGATCCCTCTGTTCTGAGACGAGGCTGAGATTTGGCCGCTGCTGCTCTGACTCTCAGAAGGGGCACAGCAAACCGCCAGGGAAAGCCACCAGAGAACAAAAGCCTGGAAATGCCAGTTCACAGTGTGCCCATCCCTATCCCCCCTCGCAAGGGACACGGAGACTCTACCCAAACAGGGTTGCCTGAGTATCGGCATGGCAGGCCCCTCCCCCAGAAGGCAGGCTGAAAAATCGAGAAGCCCACATCCCTAAGATCCCTACAGAACAAAGGCACATGGCCTGGGTCCCGATAAATAATTTGGGCTCTGGACAACCCAGCAACTTCTCCTCATCAGAATGACAAGAAGGAGAAATCCCCGCCAGCAAAGAAAAGACAATGAGTCTGTGGCCTCTGCCACAGAACTAATGGATATGCATATAACCAAATTATCAGAAATGGAGTTCAGAGTAACAATGGTCAAGATGATGTGTAGACTTGAAAAAAGTATTAATGAAAATGTTAATGAGAATATAGAATCCCTAAGGGTGGAAATGAGAACGAATCTGGCAGAAATTAAAAATATTATGAATCAAATGCAGTCAAAACTAGATGCTCTGACGGCCAGGGTGAATGAGGCAGAAGATCAAATCGGCAAATTGGAAGATGGGTTAGTAGAAGAGAAAGCTAAAACAGAAACTTGGCTCAAAAAAATCCAATCTCAAGAATGTAGGTTACAGGAGATTACTGACTCAATGAAACGTTCCAATGTCAGAATCATTGGCATCCCCGAGGGGGTGGAGAAAAACAGAGGTCTAGAAGAGATATTTGAACAAATTGTAGCTGAACACTTCCCTAATCTAGCAAAGGAAACAAGCTTTCATATCCAAGAGGCAGAGAGGACCCCTCCCGAGCTCAACCATAACAAACCTATGCCACGTCACGTCATAGTGCATTTCGCAAATATTCGATCCAAGGATACAGTATTGAAAGCGACCAGGGCAAAAATTTCTCATGTACCAAGGCAAAGGTATCAGAATTATGTTAGATCTGTCTACACAGACCTGGAATGAGAGAAAGGGTTGGGGGGGGGGGCATTTTTAAAGCTCTTTCGGAGAAAAACATGCAGCCAAGGATTCCTTATCCAGCAAGCCTGTCGTTCAGAATTGATGGAGAGATAAGGAACTTCCAGAATCTCCATTCACTGACCAATTTTGTAACGACGAAACCAGCTCTACAGGAGATATTAAGGTGGGATCTATAAAAGTAAAAAGGCCCCAAGAGTGATACAGAACAGAAAGTCACAATCTATAGAAACAAGACTTTACAGGCAACATGGTATCATTAAAATCATATCTCTCAATATGTCTAATGTAAATGGATTAAAGACTTCCATAAAGTGCCACTGGGTTGCAGATTGGACAAGACATGACCCATCCATTTGCTGTCTACAAGAGACTCATTCTGAACCTAAAGATACATTCAGACTGAAAGGAACGGGATGGAATACCATCTTTCACGCCAAGGGACCTCAAAAGAAAGCTGGGGTAGCAATTCTCATATCAGACAGATTGGATTTTTAACTAAAGACTATAGTTAGAGACACAGAAGGGCACTATATTATTCTTAAAGGATGTATCCAACAAATGGATATGACAATTATAAATATCTATGCCCCCAACAGGGGAGCAGCAAGATACACAAGCCAACTCTTAACCAGAATAAAAAGACATATAGATAAAAATACGCTAATAGTAGGGGACCTCAACACTCCACTATCAGGAGTAGACAGATCACCTAAGCAAGAAATCAGCAACGAAACAAGAGCTTTGAATGCCATACTCAACGAGTTGGACCTCATAGATTATATATAGAACACTACACCCCAGAACCAAAGAATACTCATTCTATTCTAATGCCCATGGAACATTCTGAAGAATAGACCATGTTCTGGGTCACAAATCAGGTCTCAACTGATACCAAAAGACTGATATTATTCCCTGCATATTCTCAGACCACAAAGCTCTGAAATTTGAACTCAACCACAAGGAAAAATTTGGAAGAAACACAAACACTTGGAGACTAAGAACCTTCCTGCTCAGGAATGATTCGATAAACCAGGGAATGAGAAATCAATTTAAACAATTTATAGAGACCAATGAATAATGAAAACAAAACTGTCCAAAACCTATGGGATACTCCAAAGGCAGTCCTAAGGGGGAAAGACATACCCATCCAAGCCTCACTCAAAAGAATAGAAAATCTAAAATGCAGTTTTTATATTCCCACCTCAAGACCTTGGAACAGCAACAAAGGGACAGGCCTAATTCACGCACGAGAAAGCAGAAATCAATGAATTAGAAACCAGGAGCACAGTAGAGCAGATCAACAGAACTAGAAGCTGGATCTTTGAGAGAGTTAATAAAATTGACAGACCATTGGCAAGGCTTATCCAAAGGAATAGAGAGAGGACCCAAATTAATAAAATTATGAATGAAAAAGGAGAGGTCACAACCAACACCAATGAAATTGAAGGATTATTAGAAGCTTTTATCAACAGCTTTATGCCAATAAATTTAGCAATCTGGAAGAGATGGAGGCCCTCCTGGAAACCTGTAAACTACCAAGACTGAAACAGGAAGAAATTGATTTTTTAAACAGGCCAGTTAATTATGAAGAGATTGAGTCGATGATAAACAACCTTCCAAAAAACAAAACGCCAGGCCCAGATGGTTTTCCTGGGGAATTCTACCAAACATTCAAAGAAGAAATAATACCTATTCTCCTAAAGCTATTTCCAAAATAGAAACAGAAGGAAAGCTACCAAACTCATTCTATGATGACAATATTATTGATCCCCAAACCAGGCAAAGGCCCCATAAAAAAGGAGAATTACAAACTGATTTGCCTAATGCATATGGATGCCAAAATCCTCAACAAGATCTAGCTAATAGAATCCAAGAGTATATTAAAAGGATTATCCATCATGACCAAGTGGGATTCATCCCTGGGATGCAAGGGTGGTTCAACATTTGCAAATCTATCAGTGTCTTAGATTTTATCCAGAAAGAAAAATTCAGAAATCATATGATTCTCTCAATAGATGCAGAAAAAGCATTTGACAAAATACAGCATCCTTTCCAGATTAAAGCCCTTCAGAGTGTAGGGATAGAAGGTACATTCCTCAATCTCATAAAAAACATCTATGAAAATCCTATAGCAAATATCATTCTCAATGGGGAAAAACTGGAAGCCTTTCTCTTATGATCAGGAACACGACAAGGATACCCACTCTCGCCACTATTATTCAACATAGTACTAGAAGTCCTGGCAATAACAATCAGACAACAAAAAGGGAGAAAATGTATCCAAATTGGCAAAGAAGAAGTCAAACTGTCTCTCTTCGCAGATGACATGATACTCTATATGGAAAAACCAAAAGAAGCCACTCCCAAACTATTAGAAGTTATAGAGCAATTCAGTAATGTGGCGGGATGCAAAATCAATGCTCAGAAATCAGCTGCATTTCTATACACGAATAATGAGACTGAAGAAAGAGAAATTAGGGAATCCATCCCATTTACAGTAGCACCAGAAACCATACGTTACCTTGGAATTAACTTAACCAGAGGCATAAAGGATCTATTCTCTAGAAACTATAAATCACTCTTCAAAGACATTGAGGAAGACACAAAAAGACGGAAAAATATTCCATGCTCATGGATCAGAAGCATTAACATAGTTAAAATGTCCATGCTACTCAGAGCAAGCTACACTTTCAATGCTCTCCCAATCAAAATACCGATGACAGTTTTCAAAGAAGTGGAACAAATAGTCCTTAAATTTGTATGGAACCAGAAAAGGCCACGAATCTCCAAGGAACTGTTGAAAAGGAAAAACAAAGCTGGGGGCATCACAATGCCGGACTTCAAGCTGTACTACAAAGCTGTGATCACAAAGACAGACACAAAAACAGACACACAGACCAATGGAACAGAATAGAGAACCCAGAAATGGACCCTCGGCTCTTTGGGCAACTAATCTTTGATAAAGCAGGAAAAGACATCCAGTGGAAAAAAGACAGTCTCTTCAATAAATGGTGCTGGGAAAATTGGACAGCTACATGCAAAAGAATGAAACTTGACCACTCTCTCACACCATACAACCAAGATAAACTCCAAATGGATGAAAGACCTCGATGTGAGAGAGGAATCCATCAAAATCCTAGAGGAGAACATAGGCAGCAACCTCTACGACATCAGGCAAAGTAAGCTTTTTCATGACACATCTCCAAAGGCAAGAGAAACAAAAGATAAAATGAACTTGTGCGACTTCATCAAGATAAAAAGCTTCTGCACAGCCAAGGAAACAGTCAAAAAACCTAAGAGGCAGCCCACGGAATGGGAGAATATATTTGCAGATGATGCTACAGATAAAAGACTGGTATCCAAGATTTATAAAGAACTTCTCAAACTCAATACACAAGAAAGAAATAACAAATCTTAAAATGGGCAGAAGATGTGAACACTTTTCCAATGAAGACATACAAATGGCTAACAGACACATGAAAAAATGTTCAAAATCATTAGCCATCAAGGAAATTCAAATCAAAACCACACTGACATACCACCTTACGCCAGTTAGAATGGCGAAAATTGACAAGGCAAGAAACAACAATTGCTGGAGAGGATGTGGAGAAAGGGCATCCCTCCTACATTGTTGGTGGGAATGCAAGGTGGCACAGCCACTCTGGAAAACAGTGTGGAGGTCCCTTAAAAAGTTAAAAATTGAGCCACCCTATGATCCAGCAATTGCACTACTGGGTATTTACCCCACGGAGACAGATGTAGTGAAGAGAAGGGCCATATGCACCCCAATATTCAGAGCAGCTTTGTCCACAATAGCTAAATCGTGGAAGGAACTGAGATGCCCTTCAACAGATGACTGGATTAAGAAATTGTGGTCCATATATACAATGGAATATTACTCACCTATCAGAAAGAACGATTTCTCAACATTTGCTACAACATGGACGGCACTGGAGGAGATAATGTGAAGTGAAATAAGTCAAGCAGAGAAAGACAATTATCATATGATTCCTCTCATTTATGGAACATAAGAACTAGGAAGATCCGTAGGGGAAGAAAGGGATAAAGAAAGGGGGGTAATCAGAAGGGGGAGTGAAGCATGGGAGACTATGGACTCTGAGAAACAAACTGAGGGCTTCAGAGGGGAGGGGTTGGGAGAATGGGATAGGCTGGTGATGGGTAGTAAGGAGGGCACGTATTGCATGGTGCTCACGCAGCTAATGATTCATCGAACTTTACATCAGAAACCAAGGATGTACTGACTGTATGGTGACTAACATAATATAATAAAAAAATATTAAAAAAGAGAATAAAAGAAAAATCTGATTTATTTATTTAATCTGTATAATTACAGAATGATTTTCTTGATCTGAAATTATTAATATGCTAATTAATAAAATTAATGTAATTATTTTCATGTTACTTTGCATTGGTAGACTAAGACACTGAGTTATTCAGTAACATTATGATTTCAATAAATTAAGTAAGCAGTTTATTTAAAATAGATATTCTAAATAATATTTTCACTCTTATTCTCAAAAGATAGTACTTTGTATAGCAGTTGGTGACTAACGATTGTGTTATGAAAACAGCCTCAATAGTTTCCTCTTTTATTTTGGATTAGATTTCATGTTGTATTACATAAGTCTTACAATAAAATAATCGAATTCTCTTTCCTTAGGAATTAGCCTCTTGTCAAAGATGTATTTCTCTTTCACAGGTTGCTTTAATAGATTTTAAAAATCTCTGTTTTACGTTTTCAAAAAAAATATCCTTTGCTTATAAAGCAAAGATGTGAGAGCGTCTAACTATGCAAATCTAAAGGACAAATCACTGAACACCAGCAAGCAATCATTCTAGAGAATAATAAAATAAACAAGTAAGACTCCTAGGTTAATAAAAATGTCACATGCTATTAAGCTTGATGGCAGTGTTGATAAAAAGTACAGATGATCAACTTCTATTTTAGTCTTAAATCTCATTATTGTTTATTAAAGTGTCAAATCAACATGATTCTTGTTTGCTTTGCATACACCTCATGAGTTATCGATAATTTTAAAATGCCTTAAAGGACTGGGCCTATTACTGACCTTATTTTCTTATCATATATTAATAAAAAAGATAAAATATTCACAGAATTTTTGATGATCTTACTCTACTGACATTTCGCCCTCCACACATTTGTAGATATGGCTTTGCTAGAACTGAGCCTATGCTTCCAGAATGGGAAAGAGAGGTCAGAGGGCCTGTGAGTGAGATGAAATGCTGGATGCCAAAAAGATGGCAAGGGTCACATGCAGGTCATATTGAGCAAAGTCCTTCAATCAGCTACACCCCAGATCTTTAGTAAATTCCTATCTATAGTGTGATTCTACTATTTGACCAAGAAAGGACAGAGCTTCATTTCTCAATGTGTTGAGAGATAGACTCAGAAGAGACTCACAGAGAGCCATTTTTCTGACTATGGGAAGAATAAAGGCATTATTCTTGTGAAAGCCCTTATTCTTATTCTATTTGTGAAATCACTAATTGGGGCAAAGTTACCTAAATATAAGGGACATGTTACAAGTTGAGTTACTTTCTTAGATCCTTTGACATAAGGTGCTTATCATATAAAGTCATTATCATTGAAGTGAATGAACAATGCATTTTCCCCATGATTCCAAAACACTAGACTCAGTCAAACAACAGCATAAGAACTTGGAAGCAGATGTTCAGCAAGAAAGTCCATTGTACACAGTTTAATGCATCTCCACTAGAGAGCAATGTTTTGTAAAATAAACTGTCTCCCAAAATTGCACTGTAGACATAATTACAGAACCTAGTATTTTAAGAAATTGTAGCTCTTTCTGGAAGGGAAAAGGTAATAATATAATTAACTAGTTAGTTGAAAATAGATTATTGAGCACTTAGCATGTGCCAGCCACTCTCCTAAGTGCTAGGAATACATTGTGGAATGAAACTGGCAGAAATCCCTATCTGTCCACATGGAGCTTATATTCTAGTGGGAGTAAATAAAACGTAAAATTCTTAAGTAAGTAAATTATATAATAAACTGTGATAAATGCCTTGGAAAAAAATAGAGCAGAGATCAAGAATACTAGGTATAATTTATAGAGTTATGTAAATTAGAGCAAGTAGAATGGTGGAGAGAAACAGGTGAGAGAAATAGCCATATGTATAAATGAAGGAAAACCACTCCAATTTAAGTATTCAGCCAGTGAAAAATTCATGTTGTAAAAGAGTGTTACAGTGTTTAAGGAACCTCAAAGAGGCTGGATTAACTGGAGTAGAATAAAAAAAAATGTAGAGTTAATATGGAGCTAAATTATGTAGGCCCAGTGGGTCATTATGAAACTTTCAGCTTCTACTCTGAGAAAACTAAGGATTTGCTGGAGGAATATGAGAAGAGACTGGTATGATCTAAATTAGTTATGAATAGGAGCACTCTGAGTGATGTGTTGAAAATAGTCTCTATTGAAACAAAAGTAGGAGAAAAGTAAACAGTAGGAGCTTTTTGAAATAATATAGAACAGAGGTGATGACAACTCAGACCACAGTGCTAAGTATGCAGATACTGGGAGGCAATCAGATTCTAGCACTGTTTTGAAAATAGAGCCAGCAGGATTTTCTGATGGATTAATTAGAATTATGGGAGAAAGAGAATTCAAATATGATTGTAAGTGTTTGCTTATATGGATAGAATTATCAATAATTGAGATGCTGAAGATTGTGAGCAAGGGATTTGGTAAGAAATGTGGAGGAAAATGAGTCATTTAATTTGACATGTTAAGTCTGAAGTGTCTACTAGAATTTTGAGTGGAAATATCAGATCTGGACATGCCTGGAGAAATGTGGGCTGAAGCCAATTGTAAACCTGTGAACCAAAGAATCTGAATGAGATCACCAACACAGTGATTGCAGATGAAGTAGAAAAGTATAGAAGTTGAGCACTCTACTGTTAAGAAGTCCGCAAAAAGAAGAGGAATGAGCAAAGAAAATGTACGTTTTTTTCTAGGTTTCCTAGACGTGTTGCTTACATAACATGTTAAATGATGGTTATCGATGGCTTAAGTAAGATTAAGACTGAGAGTTCACTGTCCATAGCTTTACATCCATGTGGTCATAATGGCCATAGAAAGACCATTTTTATAGGAGTGTTTAGAAAAACCTCAAGAGAAGATTTTTAAAAGAATGGGAGAAGAAAATTTGGAGACAGAGAGACTAGGCAACTCTTCAGGAGTTTTGCTGCAAAAGGGAGCAAACAAATGAATCAAGAATTTGGCGGGAGATGTAAGTTAAAATGTTTTTTTCTTGTAATAATAAGGAAAATATATTACTGTGTGTTGATTCAAATGGTTAAATAGAGAAGGAAAAAATTATGTAGAAAAAAGGGAGAACTACTTTAGTAACGTCTTTGACTTGGTATAATAAGCTGAGACTCAGTCACAAGTAAAGGGATAACTTTGGACAGAAGCAGGAACAGTTCAACTATAGTAATAAGGAAAGGTAGATGGGTTATTGGTAAGGTGGCTAATGGAAGTGCTCTTATAATTGCTTCAATTTTCTCCTTGAAGTAGGAAGCAAAGCCATCTGTTGAGAATAAAGATTGGGGAGTGATGTCAAATGTTTTAAAAGAGAAGAGTCAATTAGGAGAGAGGAAGAGTGAATGGATTAGAGAAATAGGCCATGATTGCCTTACAATGTCAGTGGCCCTGAGATTAGAATTTGTCTTTGTTGCAGCAAGAACAATATTGATGATTTTACGTGATTGGAATTGAGATTAAGAAACAATGAATTTATAGGCTCACATAGTAAGTGGGTGAGTCAGAATTAAGTCTTACGTAATACTGTTTGCCCTCTTCGGGTTGAATTGTATAGAAGAAAATATTTACCTCCAGAATGTACTATCTAAACAAGGCAAGAACATAGCGCAGAACAAATCTGAGCTCTTGAGTATAAAAGTGCGCTAGTACTGATTTCCCTTCTGCAGAAGGCATGATCTCTGGAGAGAGATTCTAAGAAGTTCAGTCTCCCACCAGAAGATGCCACTACCCAGCCAATAGAAATCTCAGACACTTGATGGTCCCTATCTGGGAGGATAAAAGAATTATGTCAGACTATTTAAACTCAGAATTTATTATGCCTGCCAACATAACAATACCATTTTTTTGTATTTGACCCTCCACATTTCATAACTACTCAGATATTCCCAAATGCTTTTTGTGATGCAGAACAGGCAATTGCTGGTTGTGCTAACATATGAGACCAGATGACAGGAACTAGTGCTCCAGAAGAGGGAATAGAGCATTTCAATTTATGAAAGGCAGGAGGTCAACCCAAGGGACAATCCCCAAAAGTGAGTTTAGGAAAGGGAAGATTTTTTTCCTAATTCTTGAAAAAAATCTCATCCTTAGGAGAAGAAAAGATGAACAGGATGAGAGAACTTCTAAGATTGAAGTATCTAGATTACATAAATTAGTATGTATTCTATATTATTTCTTATTTCCTCCTCCTTGCTGTAGAGAACTAGGTATTGGATTAGGAGACTCTGTTTTCTTGGATTGGCTGTGGTCAAATAAAGAAATATGAGTGCTAGAGAAATGGTGAATAATTCCAAGATCTGGGTTGTGAACCCTCTCTCTTTGCTTTTACTCACACTTTAATTATAAACTATTTCATAACAAAATCCAGTCATAGAACTATTTTCTGGAAACAGTTGAAGAATTGGTGCTTCTCTCTAACTCTTACAAAGAGCGGAGTCAATTGACTTCACAGGACCAGTGAGCACAATTAACACATATTATGGAGCTGTATGTTGGAGAATTCACAAAGATAATGTAGAATTATCTGAATTTACCAACTTATAAAAGTAGACGTTCCATCTAGATTTACTAATATCTCAAAGAAGCAGGATAGACCCAAATTTGGGCTTATACTCAGTTCTGTGAATTATTCAAACATCTTATTTTTCTTTCTTTTATCCTTCTGTGCACGTTTGGACATTTCTTACTTATGCTCATCTAAATTAAGGGATAACACAGGAGATAGGAGTTAAGATGGCAGAGGAGTAAGGGTCCCCTTTTTCAGTTGGTCCTCTGAGTCGAGCTGGATAGGTACCAGACCATCCTGAACACCCACAGAATCAGCCTGAGGTGCAGGAAGATACATCTGGATCTCTACAAACGAACATCTCCAGCACTGAGTATTGAGGTACAAAGCAGGAAGCCCTCAATCTGCACACCGGTATTGGGAGGTAAACGGAAGGGGGAGGGAGCCTCTGCGCTCAGGCACGGGGAAGTGGTAGCCACCTGCACTGGGGAGCGGGCTGACTCGCAGACCTGCACCCACAAGAGAGGAGACTGAGACCATGAGCCGGGGAATGCCCATGAACTGACTGAAAACCAGAGCTCTAGAGTGCGCGAACCACACTGAAACGGAGCTCTGGAGCACACAGGGGCAGCTGGTGGCTGGTGGTGTTAGAAACACAAAGGACAGAGATGTGCCAGCCCTGGAAGTGAGGGCTGGGATGCCCGGTGTGGGGCACACCTCCCAGGACCATTTAGGGTTTAGCAGCACCAACAGAAGTAGACTTAGAGTGGCCAGAGGAGCTCAGTGGAGAGCAGACTGTGATCCCTCTGTTCTGAGACAGAGGCTGATATTCAGCTACTGCTGCTCGGGCTCTCAGAAGAGGCACAGCAAACCGCCAGGGAAAGCCACCAGAGAACAAAAGCCTGGAAATACTGGCTCACAGTGTGCCCATCCCCATCCCCCCTCGGAGGTGACATAGAGACTCTACCCAAACAGGGTTGCCTGAGTATCGGCACGGCAGGCCCCTCCCCCAGAAGGCAGGCTGAAAAATCAAGAAGCCCACATCTCTAAGGTCCCTATAAAACAAGTGTGCACTGCCTGGGTCCTGGCCAATAATTTGGGCTCTGGACAACACCGGAACCTCTCCTCATCAGAATGACAAGAAGGAGCAATCCCCCAAGCAAAAAAAAGACAATGAGTCTGTGGCCTCTGCCACAGATCTGATGGATATGGATATAACCAAATTATCAGAAATGGAGTTCAGAGTAACAATGGTCAAGATGATGTGTAGACTTGAAAAAATATTAACGAAAATATTAACAAGAATATAGAATCTCTAAGGATAGAAATGAGAGCGAATCTGGCAGAAATTAAAAATATTATGAATCAAATGCAGTCAAAACTAGATGCTCTGATGGCCAGGGTGAATGAGGCAGAAGATCAAATCGGCAAATTGGAAGATGGGTTAGTAGAAGAGAAAGCTAAAACAGAAACTTGGCTCAAAAAAATCCAATCTCAAGAATGTAGGTTACAGGAGATTACTGACTCAATGAAACGTTCCAATGTCAGAATCATTGGCATCCCCGAGGGGGTGGAGAAAAACAGAGGTCTAGAAGAGATATTTGAACAAATTGTAGCTGAACACTTCCCTAATCTAGCAAAGGAAACAAGCTTTCATGTCCAAGAGGCAGAGAGGACCCCTCCCAAGCTCACCATGACAAACCTATGCCACGTCACGTCATAGTGCATTTCGCAAATATTCGATCCAAGGATACAGTATTGAAAGCGACCAGGGCAAAAATTTCTCATGTACCAAGGCAAAGGTATCAGAATTACGTCAGATCTGTCTACACAGACTTGGAATGAGAGAAAGGGGGGGGGGCATTTTTAAAGCTCTTTCAGAGAAAACATGCAGCCAAGGATCCTTTATCCAGCAAGGCTGTCATTCAGAATTGATGGAGAGATAAAGACTTTCCAGAATTGCAAGTCATTGACCAATTACATAACCACGAAACCAGCCCTACAGGAGATATTAAGGGGGGTTCTATAGAAGTAAAAAGGCACCAAGAAGGACACAGAACAGAAAGTCACAATCTATAGAAACAAAGACTTTACTGGCAACATGGCATCATTAAAATCATATCTCTCAATAATCAGTCTAAATGTAAATGGCTTAAAGTCTCCCATAAAGTGCCACTGGGTTGCAGATTGGATGAGAAGACATGACCCATCCATTTGCTGTCTACAAGAGACTCATTTTGAACCCAAAGATACATTCAGACTGAAAGGAAAGGTATGGAATACCATCTTTCACGCCAATGGACCTCAAAAGAAAGCTGGGGTAGCAATTCTCATATCAGACAGATTGGATTTTTAACTAAAGACTATAGTTAGAGACACAGAAGGGCACTATATTATTCTTAAAGGATGTATCCAACAAATGGATATGACAATTATAAATATCTATGCCCCCAACAGGGGAGCAGCAAGATACACAAGCCAACTCTTAACCACAATAAAGAGACATACAGATAAAAATACGATAATAGTAGGGGACCTCAACACTCCACTATCAGCAATAGAGAGATCACCTAAGCAAGAAATCAGCAACGAAACAAGAGCTTTGAATGCCATACTTGACGAGTTGGACCTCACAGATATATATAGAACACTATACCCAAGGACCAAAGAATACTCACCCTATTCTAATGTCCATGGAACATTCTGAAGAATAGACCATGTTCTGGGTCACAAAACAGGTCTCAACCGATACCAAAAGACTGAAATTATTCCCTGCATATTCTCAGACTACAATGCCTTGAAATTCGAATTCAACCACAAGGAAAAATTTGGAAGAAACTCAAACACTTAGAGACTAAGAACCATCCTGCTCAAGAATGATTTGATAAACCAGGAAATCAAATATCAATTTAAACAATTTATGGAGACCAATGAGAATGAAAACACAACGGTCTAAAATCTATGGGACACTGCAAAAGCGTTCCTAAGGGGAAAATACATAGTTATCCAAGCCTCACTCAAAAAAGTAGAAAAATCTAAAATGCAGTTTTTATATTCTCACCTCAAGAAGCTGTAACAGGAACAAAAGAAGCAGTCTAATCCACGCATGAGGAAGGAGTTGACCAAGACTAGAGCAGAAATCAATGAATTAGAAACCTGGAATGCAGTAGAGCAGATCAACAGAACTAGAAGCTGGTTCTTTGAAAGAATAAATAAAATAGACAAGCCACTTGCAAGACTTATCCAAAAGAATAGAGAAAGGACCCAAAATAATAAAATTATGAATGAAAGGGGAGAGGTCACAACCAACACCAATGAAATAGGAAGGATTATTAGAAACTTTTATCAACAGCTTTATGCCAATAAAATAAGCGACCTGGGAGAGATAGAGGCCTTCCTGGAAACCTATAAACTACCAAGACTGAAACAGGAAGAAAATGATTTTTTAAACAGGCCAATTAATTATGAAGACATTGAAACAGTGATTAAAAACCTTCCAAAAAACAAAACTCCAGGCCCGGATGGTTTTCCTGGGGAATTCTACCAAACATTCAAAGAAGAAATAATGCCTATTCTCCTAAAGCTATTTCAGAAAATAGAAACAGAAGGAAAGCTACCATCTCATTCTATGAGGCCAATATTACCTTGATCCCCAAACCAGGCAAAGACCCCATCAAAAAGGAGAATTACAGACCGAATTCCCTGATGAATATGAACTCCAAAACTCTCAACAAAATCCTAGCTAATAGGATCCAACAGTACATTAAAGGATTATCCATCATGATCAAGTGGGATTCATCCCTAGGATGCAAGGGTGGTTCAACATTTGCAAATCTATCAGTGTGATAGATTATATCAACAAGAAAAAAATCAAGAATCATGTGATCCTGCCAATAGATGCAGAAAAAGCATTTGACAAAATACAGCATC
>NW_024424452.1:61697304-61713743 GCF_017311325.1 Ursus maritimus
GGACCTCAAAAGAAAGCTGGGGTAGCAATTCTCATATCAGACAGATTGGATTTTTAACTAAAGACTATAGTTAGAGACACAGAAGGGCACTATATTATTCTTAAAGGATGTATCCAACAAATGGATATGACAATTATAAATATCTATGCCCCCAACAGGGGAGCAGCAAGATACACAAGCCAACTCTTAACCACAATAAAGAGACATACAGATAAAAATACGATAATAGTAGGGGACCTCAACACTCCACTATCAGCAATAGAGAGATCACCTAAGCAAGAAATCAGCAACGAAACAAGAGCTTTGAATGCCATACTTGACGAGTTGGACCTCACAGATATATATAGAACACTATACCCAAGGACCAAAGAATACTCACCCTATTCTAATGTCCATGGAACATTCTGAAGAATAGACCATGTTCTGGGTCACAAAACAGGTCTCAACCGATACCAAAAGACTGAAATTATTCCCTGCATATTCTCAGACTACAATGCCTTGAAATTCGAATTCAACCACAAGGAAAAATTTGGAAGAAACTCAAACACTTAGAGACTAAGAACCATCCTGCTCAAGAATGATTTGATAAACCAGGAAATCAAATATCAATTTAAACAATTTATGGAGACCAATGAGAATGAAAACACAACGGTCTAAAATCTATGGGACACTGCAAAAGCGTTCCTAAGGGGAAAATACATAGTTATCCAAGCCTCACTCAAAAAAGTAGAAAAATCTAAAATGCAGTTTTTATATTCTCACCTCAAGAAGCTGTAACAGGAACAAAAGAAGCAGTCTAATCCACGCATGAGGAAGGAGTTGACCAAGACTAGAGCAGAAATCAATGAATTAGAAACCTGGAATGCAGTAGAGCAGATCAACAGAACTAGAAGCTGGTTCTTTGAAAGAATAAATAAAATAGACAAGCCACTTGCAAGACTTATCCAAAAGAATAGAGAAAGGACCCAAAATAATAAAATTATGAATGAAAGGGGAGAGGTCACAACCAACACCAATGAAATAGGAAGGATTATTAGAAACTTTTATCAACAGCTTTATGCCAATAAAATAAGCGACCTGGGAGAGATAGAGGCCTTCCTGGAAACCTATAAACTACCAAGACTGAAACAGGAAGAAAATGATTTTTTAAACAGGCCAATTAATTATGAAGACATTGAAACAGTGATTAAAAACCTTCCAAAAAACAAAACTCCAGGCCCGGATGGTTTTCCTGGGGAATTCTACCAAACATTCAAAGAAGAAATAATGCCTATTCTCCTAAAGCTATTTCAGAAAATAGAAACAGAAGGAAAGCTACCATCTCATTCTATGAGGCCAATATTACCTTGATCCCCAAACCAGGCAAAGACCCCATCAAAAAGGAGAATTACAGACCGAATTCCCTGATGAATATGAACTCCAAAACTCTCAACAAAATCCTAGCTAATAGGATCCAACAGTACATTAAAGGATTATCCATCATGATCAAGTGGGATTCATCCCTAGGATGCAAGGGTGGTTCAACATTTGCAAATCTATCAGTGTGATAGATTATATCAACAAGAAAAAAATCAAGAATCATGTGATCCTGCCAATAGATGCAGAAAAAGCATTTGACAAAATACAGCATCCTTTCCTGATTAAAACCCTTCAGAGTGTAGGGATAGAGGGTACATTCCTCAGTCTCGTAAAAACCATCTATGAAAAGCCTACAGCAAATATCATTCTCAATGGGGAAAAACTGGAAGCCTTTCCCTTAAGATCAGGAACACGACAAGGATGCCCACTCTCGCCACTATTATTCAACATAGTACTAGAAGTCCTTGCAATAGCAATCAGACAACAAAAAGGGAGAAAAAGTATCCAAATTGGCAAAGAAGAAGTCAAAATGTCTCTTCACAGATGACATGATACTCTATATGGAAAACCCAAAGAATCCACCCCCAAACTACTAGAAGTTATAGACAATTCAGTAATGTGTTGGGATACGAAATCAATGCTCAGATATCAGTTGCATTTCTACACAAGAATAATGAGACTGAAGAAAGAGAAATTAGGGAATCCATCCCATTTATATTAGCACCAAAAACCATATGTTATCTCGGAATTAACTTAACCAGAGATGTAAAGGATCTAAATTCTAGAAACTACAAATCAAATCACTCTTGAAAGACATTGAGGAAGACACAAAAAGATGGAAAAATATTCCATGCTCATGGATCAGAGGAATTAACATAGTTAAAATGTCCATGCTACTCAGAGCAAGCTACACTTTCAATGCTCTCCCGATCAAAATACCAATGACATTTTTCAAAGAACTGGAACAAAGAGCCCTTAAATTTGTGTGGAACCAGAAAAGGCCATGAATCTCCAAGGAACTGTTGAAAAGGAAAAACAAAGCTGGGGGCATCACAATGCCAGACTTCAAGCTATACTACTAAGCTGTGATCACAAAGACAGCATGGTACTGGCACAAAAACAGACACATAGACCATTGGAACAGAATAGAGAACCAAGAAATGGATCCTTGGCTCTGCAACTAATCTTTGATAAAGCAGGAAAAGACATCCAGTGGAAAAAAGACAGTCTCTTCAATAAATGGTGCTGGGAAAATTGGACAGCTACATGCAAGAGAATGAAACTTGACCACTCTCTCACACCATACAACCAAGATAAACTCCAAATGGATGAAAGACCTCAATGTGAGACAGGAATCCGTCAAAATCCTAGAGGAGAGCATAGGCAGCAACCTCTACGACATCAGGCAAAGTAACCTTTTTCATGACACATCTCCAAAGGCAAGAGAAACAAAAGAAAAAATGAACTTGTGGGACTTCATGAAGATAAAAAGCTTCTGCACAGCCAAGGAAATAGTCAAAAAAATTAAGAGGCAGCCCACGGAATGGGAGAATATATTTGCAGATGATGCTATAGATAAAAGACTGGTATCCAAGATTTACAAAGAACTTCTCAAACTCAATACACAAGAAACAAATAAACAAATCATAAAATGGGCAGAAGATATGAACAGACACTTTTCCAATGAAGACATACAAATGGCTATCAGACACATGAAAAAAATATTCAAAATCATTAGCCATCAGGGAAATTCAAATCAAAAGCACATTGAGATACCACCTTGCAACAGTTAGAATGGCAAAAATTGACAAGGCAAGAAACAACAATTGCTGGAGAGGATGTGGAGAAAGGGCATCCTTCCTACATTGTTGGTGGGAATTCAAGTTGGTACAGCCACTCTGGAAAACAGTGTGGAGGTCACTTAAAAAGTTAAAAGTTGAGCTACCCTATGATCCAGCAATTGCACTACTGGGTATTTACCCCAAGGGGGGGACGTAATGAAGAGAAGGGCCATATGCACCCCAATGTTCATAGCGGCATTGTCCACAATAGCTAAATCGTGGAAGCAACCGAGATGCCCTTCAACAGATGACTGGATTAAGAAGTTGTGGTCCATATATACAATGGAATATTACTCAGCTATCAGAAAGAACGATTTCTCAACATTTGCTGCAACATGGACGGCACTGGAGGAGATAATGCTAAGTGAAATAAGTCAAGCAGAGAAAGACAATTATCATATGATTTCTCTCATCTATGGAACATAAAAAGTAGGAAGATCAGTAGGAGAAGAAAGGGATTAAAGAAAGGGGGAGTAATCAGAAGGGGGAATGAAGCATGAGAGACTATGGACTCTGAGAAACTAACTGAGGCCTCAGAGGGGAGGGGGGTGGGGGAATGGGATAGGCTGGTGATGGGTAGGAAGGATGGAATGTATTGCATGGTGCACTGGGTGTTATATGCAACTAATGAATCATCGAACTTTACATCAAAAACCAGGGGTGTACTATATGGTGACTAACATAATATAATAAAAAATATTATTATAATAAGAAAAGGGATAACACAGGAAAGAGAAAAGCTAGATTCAAATAAGTCAGTCATGTTATTGCTAATAGCTCCATTAATAACTTTCTGATTTAGAAAGTTTCCTGAATAGGGGTGCCTGGGTGGTGCAGTCTTTAGTCATCTGCCTTCAGCTCAGGGCGTGATCCTGGTGCTCTGGGATCTAGCCCCACATCAGGCTCCTTCGCTAGGAGCTGCTCCTTCCTCTCCCACTCTCTCTGCTTGTGTTCCCTCTCTCGCTGGCTCTCTCTCTGTCAAATAAATAAATAAAATCTTAAAAAAAAAAAAAAAGAAAGTTTCCTGAATAGTAATTATTACCCCATTGTACTGAATAATTTTTAGCAACTTAAGAATAGAATGTAATAATTAAAGTGCCTAACATAATTTGGTATATAATATAAGCTTTTAGAATTCATATTTGTGATTATCTAACTTTGACTGCAAAAAGGTTGTCAGAGCAAATGTCAACTTTTGTATGAAGAGTTTCTCAGGGCAGAATAATGCTAGGTGGCACCCACCAAGTATCTAGAAGAAAAAGAAGCTTTGGCAAAGTAATGTTCAGAGTTGTATCTGAATATGTTGTATGTTTAACTTGAACAATGCACCAGAGATGATTTTGTCCTGATCAAGAATATCAGGATATAAAACTATTAGCATTAGAAATATTGCCAAATCTGAATTTCAAAGTAATTTAATAATGAAATAACCATTCTCTTTTAATAAACACTCATATATTATGGATAAAGGAACTCTTTTTATGAGGTCTATGCTGATGGACAGGAGGGGTATAGAGGGGAAGTGTGAGAAATATACTATAAAAAAACTAAGATGTATTCAGTGGGTAGTACTACTGAGATACATTTTTTTCTTTTCTGTTGATGTTTTAAGCTTTAACTCAATAGTCTTGCCTTCAGGAGAGAATAAGCAAAATAAATGAAAATATGTAAGAATAACAGTTAATTGTTGGACTAAACTGGCTGTTTAGCATTTAATTTACTCCATTTTAGTTGTTCATTCTAATGACTTCCATTCATGGAACACCCAAATTAATCAATCTTAATCTCTCTTGGGTATGTGGACCAATTGCTACAGATTCTATATTTTGCATTTTGAGTCTTAAAATATGGGCCCCTTTTCTTTCATACTTCCCAAGGCTATTGTGTATGTTAAAAACACATAATCTAGTTAAACCATGAAGATTTTTTACTGAGGTTAAATAAAGCTTTCTGTAACATAAATTTCCCAAATCATTGAAGTAAAATAGGTGTTACTTTAGGTACTAAGAAATTTATTTAATGCGTGATATATATTCTCAGGACAAACAACAAAAATGAAATTTATTGATATGTGCCTGATTTTCAATTCCCATAACATTTTAAAATCATGTGAGCCATATATATTTTGGAGAAAATAGTAGAAAACATAGTGGGGAAAAGGTGGAATTGGTTCTTCCTTATTTAACAATATGCTTAGCATAGTTTTATTATTTAAGGATTAATTAAATATTACTGAGGAATCATTAACTACGTATTAGTAAGAAATCAGTATGACTGAAGCATTCTAATGTTTAAAAATTTGTTAATTTACAATAGGTTAGCCTTGCAAGGATTTGTAGGGGAAAAAAAGAGAAAAAGAAAAAAAAGTTCTTATGTGCATGTTTCACTCAGCTTCCACCAGTAATATACCTTACATAACAATATTATACTCTCTAAACAAGGAAATAGATGTTAGTCCAGTTCTGTTAACCTATATACAGATCTTATTTGTTTCAACAGTGTTTACATGCATTGCTTTTCTTTTGTTTTGGTTTTGGTGTGGTTTTGGTGTATAGTTCTATAAAATTTATCACATGTATAGGTTTGAATAACCACCAGCACAATCAAGACACAGAACTGTTGTATCATCTCAAAGAAACTTCCTTGTGTCACTCCTAATTGTTGCATCCTGTCCCCAGACCTAAACGCCAATATGTTTTCTATCACTATAATTTTGTCACTTTGAAAAAACTATAGAGGCAGAAACATATATGTTGTAACAATTTAGGATTGACTATTCAGCACAATTCTCTGAAGATCCATTTTCTTTGCTGAATTAATTGTTCATTCCTTCCCCTGCTCAATAGCACCATAGTACCTTTATCCTCTCATCCAGTGAATGATATTTGTATTTTTTTTCTAGTTTGGGGCTATTACCAGTTTTACTGGTATTCATCAAAACTCATCCAAAACTTTGTGTGTGAACATAAATTTTCATTTCTCTCAAAAATACTGGGAGTATGATTTTAACGTCATATGGTTAATGTATATTAAAACTACCAAACTTGTTTCGAGAGTAGCTACACTATTTCAATATCCACAACAATGTGCAAGAAGTCCATTTTCTCTACATTCTTGCCAACAGTTGTTATTGTCACAATTTTATTTTAACTATTCTAAGAGGTATGTACTGATATACCATTGTGATTTTAATTTATATTTCCTAATGGTTAATGATGATGAACACCAATCCATGTGTTTGCCATCTGTACATTCTTTAGACAATTCTCTGTTCATTTTGCTGTTTTCTAAGTGAATTACTTGCTTTCCTACAATTGAGTTTTGAGAGTGTTATAGGCTGAATCATGTTCCCTCAAAATTCATATAGAATTTGACTCAGAATGTGACTGTGTTTGGAGATAGGGTCTTTACAAAGGTAATTAAATTAAAATGATGCATTTAGAATAGGCATTAATCTAATATGACTGGCATCTTTACAAGAGGAAACGTGAACATAGCATGTATAAAGAGAAGACTGTGTGAAGACACAGAGAGGACAACCATCTACAAGTCAAGGTGAAATGCATCGGAAGAAACCAAACCTACTGACAGCTTGATCTTGGTCTTCTCAGCCTCCAGACTCTGAAGAAATAAATTCTTGTTTAAGGCTCGTATCCCATGTACTTTCCTATGGCAGCCTTAGCAAACTAATGCAGAGAATTACTAATATACTCTGGATACAAATCATTTGTCAGGTGTGTGATTTGCAAATAGTTTCTCCCAGTCTCTGTCTTATCTTTTAACTCACATAGCATGCTTTTTATGAAGAACAAAAACTTTTAATTTTGAGTAAGTTAACTTACATATTTAAAAATTGTTTTTGATCATGCCTTTGGTGCCATGAGTAAGAACACTTCACCTTGCTGTTTAGTACCAATGGTTTTCTCTTATATTTTCTTCTGCATTTTTATTGTTTTGACATTGTTACTAATTTGAATTTGAAAGGTTTTAGACATTATTTCTTTAAATATATTTTCAGTCTGATATTTTTATTTCCTCTCTTGGAATTTATCAGACATGAAGTAAGAAGGTTGTGTTATGGTCTCCTAAGTCCCTGACTCTTGGTTAATTTTTTCAATCTATTTTCAATCTATTTTTTTTTAGATTAGATAATATGTATTCATCTATCTTCAAGTCCCCTGCTTCTTTCCTTTGTCATATCCATTTTCTATAGAGCTCTCCCATGAAGATATTTATTTGGTTATTGTATTTTTCACTTATAATACTTCCATTTGGTTCTTCTTTATATCTTTTGTTTCTTTTCTAATACTTTACATGTTTGAATAACTTTTTAGATTTTTTTATTGCTTGTTGAACTATTTTTTAGTTTAAATGCTTTAAAATTTTTGTCAAATCATTTCAACATCTATAACATCTTGATGTTGATGACTATTTTTGCCTCCACATTTCAGTTGAGACTGTCATGTCACTTGGTATGGTGAAACAGTTCTGTCAACAGTCTCAACAGGGGAAAGGTGCTTCCCCTTTACTGCAAAGATGGTGATAAAAGTCAGGAATTGTCCACAGGCACTTTGGTTAAAGTATACCACCTTGTTGCTGCTTGGATGGGAGGGGAATTGAAAGACAGGGTTCCACTTGCTGGCTCTGCCACTGCAGCACAGATTCATATGGGGAAGGGTGACATGCCATTTTTAGTGATGCTTACCTTTAGTGTTAGTATGTATAAATACAAGGTTGTTGTAAAGTGGCATCATCCCCTTTCTGGGTCCTTTCGCTGGAGAAAGCAGGCTTCACTTGCGTCTAATTTTTTTGTTTGTGTCTGCTGGAATTTACGGGTTTGAATTTTTCTAATGCTCAGGCTGGAATACTTAGAGAGGTATAAAAAAAAACTCCCAGGGACCAAACCTCTGGCTCATTTCTTGAGTCTTAAGCCAGACCTAACTTAGCCTAGTGTTTATTCTTTTCTTGACTTCTCAGCATCTTCTTATGAGCAAGTTATGGGTTTTGTCTAGAGGGTTTGTGTGTGTGATTCAAGGGAAGAGTAAGATAAAATGTGTTTCTATCTTATCTGGAATTTGAAGTCTCTTATGCTGACTTAGGCAAGGAAATTTTGCTCAGACAAGTGTATATCAAGTACCTTTGGAAAAGGTCATTTCATTTTATAATTGTTCTATTAATTCCTAATAATATTAAAACAATTTTTAGAGTCACTTTAAATATATATATTACATATATATTTATATATATGTATTTGTATTTACATAAGTGACTTTATTTTTTAATATTTTATTTATTTATTCAACAGAGATAGAGACAGCCAGTGAGAGAGGGAACACAAGCAGGGGGAGTGGGAGAGGAAGAAGCAGGCTCATAGCGGAAGAGCCTGATGTGGGGCTCAATCCCATAAGGCCAGGATCACGCCCTGAGCCGAAGGCAGATGCTTAACTGCTGTGCCACCCAGGCGCCCCTACATAAGTGACTTTAGACCGTATAGTAAGTACAAACAATATAATACTATATATTAAACAAAAATATATGTATGAATTTTCAAGTTGACTAAATAAAAAAAGAAAAAAAGTAGTATTCAACTTTCTTTTCATATATAAATTAGCATTTATAGATTTTTTTCCTTTCCCATCTGGTTAAGCCATGTTTTACCCTGCTTCAGGTAATTTTCAAGGCATTATATCCTCTTATTTCTGACTACCTAAATTTGAAATAATTTTTTTTCTTGCTTAGTTTTGGGTAATTATTATGAGACTACATGCTGAAAGCACCCTGAGTGTAAATTACTTTATATTTCCCTGGGTAATGAACAAAAAAATATTGACCCCACAAGTTTACTTTTTTCATTTCTCTAAGGGAGAGCGCATTAATCAGCATCTATATCATCCCGGCCACAATCCTGTCAAAAGACAGGAAAACTGAAGAAAACTTACTCATTTACTTAGTATATGAGTAGCCATTTTCTATGTATTGATATTGCCACCTAACTCTTCATACTTGAACTTCAAATGGTAGATGTGGAAAAGATTTAGAGATAACTTTAAAAATGGTAACAAGCTAAAGAAACTATGTTCAGTGAAATTTTTAGTATTGCTTAATATATGACCATAATAGCTGTATTACCAAATTTGAGTTTTTAAGTAAACTCTTATGCAGCACTCTGGAATCCCCAACCATTCTTTTAACATAATCTATTTCTGCTCTTTCTCAGTTGTTTTCTGTCTGCATCCAGAATACTTAAGCATTCCATCATCCCTGGGCACCATTGTCCTGCTGATACAACAGGCTGATACAACACCATTTCCTAATAAAGATCAGATAAGGAAAAATAAAGATCTTCAATTTGTAAATAATCATTAAGATAATATGATCACTAGGCATTATACAAGTACATATTCAAGTAAGAGTATTAAATTTTGTCTTTGTTTTGTTTTTGGTATTCCTTCTTGTCAACTTTATTTTTAGCCAAGAAATAATCTTGAGTTAATTCTATTTTTTTTCTGGAAAAGCAACTTCTCTTCCAAATTTGGCTTGTACTCTTATAGACAAAGAGTTGACATTATATTTTCTCCAATCTCCTGCAATATACAGTCTGCTGCAATATAAGTGAAAAGCATTCTATATTTCTAACATAATTATCACATTTTTAAAAATTACATGATTATCTAGTTTCCACAAAAGGTTTTTGTCATTGATGTTATGCTGAATGGCAAGACTAAGTAGTTCTATCTTGGTAATATATTTTGTATCTCAAAGATTAGGAAATTTTAAACTATAGACATCTAACGTATCACCTTCACCAGCTCTGTTCTCTGAGGCAATGAAACTGAACACAGTAGTTGATTTCTTAAATTTAAAGCATTCTAATTTATTGTAAAAATAATTTAGGGTACCCCTTTACTGGTTGGAACTTGATGATTATAAGTGAGTTATGCTTACCTGATGTCTCTTCACAGGGCTGTTTTCTGTTTGTTGTTACTGTTGTTGTTTTGCTTTGTTTTGTGTTTTATGGGGGAATACAGGCCAAATGTTATCATTTAATGGCATTCCTCTGTCAGTAGAGACTGGTCCAGAAATAGACACACAGTCCAACCTGGTAATGAGATAGGAGAAGCTTTTTTCAGCACCATAATAATCAATAGTACTATTGTCTGATGTTTGTGTCTCCCCAAATTTATACATTAGAATGTTAACCCCCGAGGTGATATTATTAAGAGATGAGTTTTTGGAAGGTGATTGCATTTATAAAAGATGCTCAGAAGCTTGCCTCCTCCTTCTACCATGTAAAGACACAGCAAGAAGGTGCCACATATTAACTAAGAAATGAGCTTCACTACACAATGAATATGCCAGTGTCTTGATCTTGAACTTCCCAGCCTTCTGAACTGTGAGAAATAAATTTCTGTTGTTTATAATCCACCCAGTTTATGATATTTTGTTATAGCAGCCTGAATGGACTAAGACAAATAATCTTAAAAACTGTGAATGAGAAAGTTTTTCCTGTCTGATCCTCATAAATATCCTATAATTAGGAAGGAAATGAGACTTAGCATGAAGCCAATGTTGTGGGTGGCAGAATTAAATGATAGGAAGAACTGAAATCCCCAACCATGTCACTTAGTTGTAACATTGACCAGCTGTAGAGCCAGTCATCACTCTAGACTTTCTCTTTGGTGAGACAAAATATACTCAGTTATTAAGATAATTTTTGTTATTTTTTGTTTCATTTAGTTAAAATAATCCTAACTGATTCAGAAGTTAACAACTTTAGAACAAATATAGCAGGAAACAACTTGAGAACACATGCTAGTACATAAAAGTGTGACAGATTGAAAATATCAAATTTTCAAATTCATAGTATTGATATTTGTGAAATGCTATCTATGGGATATAAAAAGTGGAGGATACAGATGCCCAGGGATAACTGTGAAAAGCTGAAGAAGATAAAATTGAGGTGAAAAGCAGAAAAAGTCAGGATTAGATGAGAACTGAAGAACTGGTAAGAGATGAGGGTTGGGTTGAGAATATATTGAATATAGAAAAAGACAGAATAAAATATAGACAGAAAAATCATCATAAGAAATTGCCCTTAGCACTAAGGTAATGACTACTGATGGCATGAACATAGTTTAGAATACATTCTATATTTTCCCCCAAATTAGATTTTACATTAATAATGTAATGTAAATATTACAATTAGATTTTGTTTCTAATCTATCTTTGTATGTAATTTAAGAAATACCCTCAATCCTGATACAGAGATATAGAAATTATTTATCCATCATATGCTCTCTAATTTGAACACATA
This sequence comes from Ursus maritimus, assembly GCF_017311325.1. NCBI lineage: Eukaryota > Metazoa > Chordata > Mammalia > Carnivora > Ursidae > Ursus > Ursus maritimus. Next base: position 61,708,819 of record NW_024424452.1, read on the forward strand.
AAAGATTTTTGAGTCAAAATTCAATTACTTTTGAAGAAAGGGAGAACCATGTACTTTTTAAAATCCAAATGTATAGCTCAGAACATAAAAATATCTATAAGATATAGAATAAAAATCACAAGAAACAATTCTAAGACATTTTAAAAATAATAACAAATTATTGTAAGAAATGTTGATAAAATTTTCTTTTCATGATATATTTAATCTTGCTCTTATACTTAACCATTTAATATTAGAATTTAGTCTGAATTATCTTCAAAAATTTAAATAACAAATAGGTGAATTTATATCAAGGATCTCAAAATAAAAATCCTAAAGTTAAAAATGAAATTTATTTTCTTAAATAGGTGGAAAGGAAGACAGAATAACACATATGGTTAACATAACATATACACTCTATTTGTGTCATTGTCCAAAGCTGCCACTCAGTTACGGCTCCGCAGACACGTAATTGCAGTAATTCTCAGGCAAAATCCTGACTGAGAAAGCTATCTCTATGCATAGCTCTAGTGAACATATTGTGTTAGAATTAAAGCAGAGAATGACCTTTGCATTTCAGTTTTCACTTCTCTAACAATTACTATTCTGAGCTTTCACTTCAAGTAACAGATAAACAGGGTTAATTTAGGAAGACATAAAGAATCATTCTGAAGTCTTTTCCCCCCTGACGATAAGTAATATTGTTATCCATTCAACTTTGGTTTACTGACATCCCTGTTATTTCTCCTCATAATCATTTGTAATGGTCCACTTTTGATTTTCTCTAATGATAGTTTCTTTTCTTACAGATTTAATCCTATTTTGTGTCTCTGTGCCTTTTTCATGCTGCTCTCTGCCTGTAATCACCTTCCAATAATTCAAGATTCACCTTTCAATTAAAGTATTAAGCAGCAATGCTTTAAACACCAGGTATGTCAAGTGCTGATCTGTGCTCCCATAGCATCCTGTGCATATATCTACATTGCTCACTAAATTATATTGGAAATAAATCCTTTTATGTATCTTATTTTCCCCTACTGCACCTGAGATTCTTTAATGATAGAGACCCTATGTTATTCATTTCTATATCCTTCAAATTTTGGCCATAAGAGTCTGGAGACAAACTTGCACGTAATTTTTTGGTGTGCTTTGACGATAACCTGAAGAAATGGATTAGAAAACAAAACTGAGACTTCACATTCCAAATTATTGAATTCCTTAGATCTTCAGTAAATATCTTGCTTTCTTGTACTAGTCTCTTTATTTTAATCACCTAAGACTTTGGCATAGAGTATGAAACTAGAGAGCATTTATGAAACTTTTGTTTTATGTTGAATAGACCCATGCTTAAGTGAAAATGGGAGATTATAAATGTTTAATGTTTTATTCTGTTACAATTCTTTTTCATTTCTTTTATTCATATTATTCATCTTATATCTTTCCAGAATCAATTTAAAGGATACGATTTGACCTCCTATTTATTTTTCTTTGAATCTTAATGAAATATGTCTAGCTAAAATTATTTTATTGGAATATATTCGAAAGTGATGAAGACTGAAAAAATGTAATCACACACATACACACAATCCACAGAAGTATTAAAGAATTTATTGGCATTTCTTTCAAATAGTAAGAAATTTTAATATGCTAATAGCTCATATAATTTCAGTGAAAATGGTGGAATATTTAGCTCTAAGGAGCTGTCCCTCCACAAACATGGTAAAAGTGAGCAAAAACTGTTAGAATTAAATTTTGGAATTCTGGAAAAAAGTCAGAGGTTTATAGGGACTAGCTAGACAATGAATCAAGAGGCAACTTAAAAATAGTTGGAGAGCTCTGAGGTATTTTCCTTTATTTTACCCTACTCCTAGATCAGCAGGGATCTCAAAGATGGCAACCCATGTTCCTGCACCCTGGTACAAAGGGAGCAAAACAGATTTTGTTCTCAAAGAATTGTGTTCATCTATTTTAATTTGCCAATGGTTACCTGAAGGACCGACAGAAACACTTGTTTTGGTTTCACCTGATTCAGAACTCTCTCAAGGCACAAAAGTGACTACACAGAGGACATTCCTTGAAAATTGTGAAAGGCAGTTGAAGGACTCACTCCTGCATGGAGCAAGTGATTGAAATTTGAGAAACAATAATAGACATGCCAAAAGCCTGAGAAGAAAATCTGTGAAGAGTCTTTGAAGAGTTATAGCATTGAAAATCTCACATGTATATTGGGGAATGTAGAAAGTTAGGTGCATGCCTAGAGCAGAATGTGTGCTTGGGAAAGACCTGAGAAGATCTTAAGCTTTCATCTCAGACTGATATTTAGGCTCTGTACAAGCAGGGAATAAAGATTAAGACAGGGTTGTAAACAGCCTACCTAAGTGTTAAAGGAGTGTTATAGCACATATCCAATGTGCAAAAACTAAAAGAGTTTTTGTTTTTGGCTTCAAGAATTCAAATAAATCTGTCAACATTAGCTAACAAAAAGATAAAGGAACAGAGACTTCAGAGACTACACACAACAAATTATACAGTCTTTGCAACTATAGTTAGAAAAGTTCTTAAGCAAACAACCAATTAGAAGGCAAAGAAAGCAACAACAACCACAAATTCTGAAGGGGACTTCTAAAATTAATATACTATAATATTCAAGATGTCTAAATTTCAACAAAAAATTATAAAGTATGCAAAAAAAAGTATTCCCCACTCATAGGAAAATTAACCCAAACTGAAATAGTTTGCAAAGTGAAAGGATGAAGGAAGATATTCCATGCAAATAGTAACTGGGAGAGAACTGTACTAGCTATGCTAATATCATAAGAAATAGACTTTACGTCAAAAATTGTTACAAGAGACAAAGAAGGGCATTATATATTGATAAAAGTGACAATTCATCCAAGGTGATATAACAATTATAAATATATATACACCTAACAGCAAATAGATATCTAAGAATAGCAACTTCTGACTTTTGAAATTCCTTTCCTGTTGACACTTGTTTATAATTTACCTTTTTATAATTTTACCAATGGTCTTAAAATAAAAATTTTATCCTTATCTTCTGAGTGATAAACCTTAATGTTTTTTTCTGTTACAATTCTTTCATTTCTTTTACTCATATTTATTAACTCAGCAAAATTTGGACTATAGGAAAACCATACAAGATGCAAGATGAAGCAATGTCATCCGAACTTAAATTAAGAATTACAATAGATAGCACATAAAATAATGCTCTAATAATAACAGCACTCTAATAAAAATAATGGAAAACACTATTAATCTTAAAATAATAAACTTAGAGTGAAGCTCTGTTAATTACAGTACCAATTCAAGGAAAATAAGACAGCTATTTCCTCTACTCTCACATAATTTAATCATAATAGTTATAAGAAAAAAGCTAATAACAATTCAAATAGTCAATTTATACAAAGGTGGGGTTAGAAATGAGTCTCAAATGTGATGAGAATTCCTTTAAGCAAAATGTATGACAATAAAATCAAACTGGGAAGGTATTATACTTGGCACTGAAACACTGAGTGTGTGTGTGTGTGTGTGTGTGTGTGTGTGTGTGTGTGTGTGTGATGGGATGTGGTGGTAGGGGAGAGAGAGAGAGAGTATACATATATAGTCTTTCCTTAAGACAATATGCAGATTTTTTCCTACTGGTAATAGGAAGTTTTCTGAATATCCCCAAAAGATATTTCCCAAATTCATAATCTACAATATTTTTTTTTACAAAATATGTAAAAAAAAACCAAAAAAACAAACAATTAAATTTACCTGATCGGCCTATCCCAATCTCATGAACTAACAGGGAATTTGAGGAAGAAGCAGGCTCCCAGTGGAAGACCCTGACATGGGGCTCGATCCCAGAACTCCAAGATCACGCCCTGAGCTGAAGGCAGATGCTTAATGACCGAGCCACTCAGGAGCCCCAGGAATTTGATCATTTTCAAGACTATATATCCTATTAATATTTTTGGCTTTGTAAAAAGACCTAATAATTTTTAGGACAAAAATACAATAATTACATTAAAGTCATCTTCTAGAATATTGGCCATGGTATAATGTTCATACTGTACTAGTTGCAACATATACACATACACATACAACAAATAGAAGCTACCAAGATTCTGAAGGTCATTTTCCTACAAATATTAATTTAACACCTCTAGGTATCAGTTTTTAGAAGGTGTTTAAATTCTTGGTATTTTTATCATGATGAACTACAACACTTGTTAAATATCCATGTATAAATATAAGTGTGAAGAAATACAGAAATAATTCAATTAAAGATTTACATTTAAATGTTATAGGGCAAAAGTACATAACTATCAAAATATTGATTATACTAAAAAGAATAAAATTGCCAAATTATCAACTTATAAATTTAGTCTCAAGGTATATTGGGAACAACTATATCTTTCATGAATTAGTCTGAAAAAGGAGTATGTAAAGAACTAGAAAGAAACATACTAGCCCACTGGGACTCTAAAAACAACATTGTAGGCATTTCCTGCTGAATACCAGCAAACTGTTTCTAAAAATTTAGATTTTGTATATAAAAATACTAACTGAAATGCTATTTCCCAGTAGGTAATTTATAAGTTGAAAACAGATCTCCAATCAATTTTTCAAAAATATAACTAAGGGGCACCTGGGTAGCGCAGTCGTTAAGCGTCTGCCTTCGGCTCAGGGCATGATCCTGGCATTCCGGGATCGAGTCCCACATCAGGCTCCTCTGCTGGGAGCCTGCTTCTTCCTCTCCCACTCCCCCTGCTGTGTTCCTTCTCTCACTGGCTGTCTCTCTGTCACATAAATAAATAAAATCTTTAAAATATATATATATATATATATATATATATATATATATATAACTAAAATAGTAAAATGCACATACACACATGCATACACATACAAAACAATCTATTGTGTTAGATATTTTGATG
>NW_024424452.1:61713753-61738961 GCF_017311325.1 Ursus maritimus
TGTGTGTGTGTGTGTGTGTGTGTGTGTGTGTGTGTGTGTGTGTGTGTGATGGGATGTGGTGGTAGGGGAGAGAGAGAGAGAGTATACATATATAGTCTTTCCTTAAGACAATATGCAGATTTTTTCCTACTGGTAATAGGAAGTTTTCTGAATATCCCCAAAAGATATTTCCCAAATTCATAATCTACAATATTTTTTTTTACAAAATATGTAAAAAAAAACCAAAAAAACAAACAATTAAATTTACCTGATCGGCCTATCCCAATCTCATGAACTAACAGGGAATTTGAGGAAGAAGCAGGCTCCCAGTGGAAGACCCTGACATGGGGCTCGATCCCAGAACTCCAAGATCACGCCCTGAGCTGAAGGCAGATGCTTAATGACCGAGCCACTCAGGAGCCCCAGGAATTTGATCATTTTCAAGACTATATATCCTATTAATATTTTTGGCTTTGTAAAAAGACCTAATAATTTTTAGGACAAAAATACAATAATTACATTAAAGTCATCTTCTAGAATATTGGCCATGGTATAATGTTCATACTGTACTAGTTGCAACATATACACATACACATACAACAAATAGAAGCTACCAAGATTCTGAAGGTCATTTTCCTACAAATATTAATTTAACACCTCTAGGTATCAGTTTTTAGAAGGTGTTTAAATTCTTGGTATTTTTATCATGATGAACTACAACACTTGTTAAATATCCATGTATAAATATAAGTGTGAAGAAATACAGAAATAATTCAATTAAAGATTTACATTTAAATGTTATAGGGCAAAAGTACATAACTATCAAAATATTGATTATACTAAAAAGAATAAAATTGCCAAATTATCAACTTATAAATTTAGTCTCAAGGTATATTGGGAACAACTATATCTTTCATGAATTAGTCTGAAAAAGGAGTATGTAAAGAACTAGAAAGAAACATACTAGCCCACTGGGACTCTAAAAACAACATTGTAGGCATTTCCTGCTGAATACCAGCAAACTGTTTCTAAAAATTTAGATTTTGTATATAAAAATACTAACTGAAATGCTATTTCCCAGTAGGTAATTTATAAGTTGAAAACAGATCTCCAATCAATTTTTCAAAAATATAAATATATATATATATATAACTAAAATAGTAAAATGCACATACACACATGCATACACATACAAAACAATCTATTGTGTTAGATATTTTGATGTAAAATGCTTCAACGATAGTTCTGTGACCACCAAAGTATCAATATGTTATTCAACAATTGCTCTGTATGTTTACAATAACATTTTTCCCCTTTGTTCTTTAAGTTTACTCAGCATATTTTTGAATCTTTAGATATTCACTATACACATTAACAGGAGTATGGATTAAATACGCAAGGCAATGTGGAAATGTACTCTGAACAAGCACAGAGCTGCAGAACGTCATCACACTGAGTACAGCATTGTGATGCCTCTCTTAAAGCCAATAACATCCAAGACAGACAAACCTTTCTAGATATACAGTGAATTCTTCAAATAGCTACATAAATTATTGGTTGCTACTAACTAAATTTGGAATACAACTCTAGATTTTCCCTACATGTGTATTTAATATTTTATTTATATTTTAAAACTAAATATAAATGTTTCCATGCAAATATTAGCCAAAAACCCTGAATTGAGAGACATATAATGTATAGTTATAAAGATTTAAGCAATAGTCTACTAGATAAAATATTGGCACAGAAGAGAATTTTGGTCTACTCTTATCTTTGCTCAAGGATATGAGACTGAAATTATTCACATACAAAATATTAAGAGAATAAATAGGAACAGAAAGTTGAATCCTTGCTAGAGGACAAAAAAAAGGACATATTTTAAGAAATGCATAGGTATCGACAAAGATATATTTAATTTTACACACAATGAAATCAATACCAATAGCCACCTGCTTCTATTCAAGTTTGACATATTCTGAAGCAATATATAAAACTACTTATTTTACAAAGTAATTATTAGGAACACTTCTAATAAATATGTTTATTTATTGTAAATCTCCATTCTACAATTCAGACCATCTGGGTTGACATCCTTTTCACATAGCATTTCATAAACTGTGAATTTATTTAAAATAGCTTATAATTCAAATAAGTACATTTAGCTATTAAGTTGATTTTAGTATTAAATTAGCTAATGCATAATAAAGATGGTCTGATTTATAATCCAACAGGGTAATACAGCCCAAGAAATATTTTCTACAATACATTTTTCCCCTTCCATTTTGGCTATGTTTGGCTTAAAGTTAATAAACAAAATTCATAATTTGTGCAGCTGAAAATAAATTTTCGTTCATGCTTATTCTTGCAAACTTATTTAGAGCATTACATCTAATTCTGTGTTAATGCATATACATATCTTGAGTTTCCAATTTAAAGAATGAAAACTTTTTTCTGAGGTACTTTCCTGTGATAAAATAAACAAAATACATTTCCCCAAAGCCTATTTAAATTACAGCACTAATGGAATAATTTTTAATTTTTTTAATAGAATTTTTCTCTTTTGAAGAACAAATGGACTTCTGGTTTCCACTTCTGTATATAAGAAGACTGGAAGTGGCCACTCCAACCTGACAACAAGTAAAAAACTAAACAGATTGAAAAATCAACAACTCTTCTATCCATAAGAGAAGGCCGGATGCAGGAAAAACTGCTGCCACCAAAATGGAAGAGACAGGTAAACACAGGCAGGCACAGCTTACTGGAGCAGAGACTTGAGAGCAGAACCACTGCAGGATCCAGTGCCAGGGTAGGAAAGCCTACGCTGTAATTGATGAATTGCTGGAGGCTCAGTGAGGACAAGTCTGAGACTGGAAAATTCTAGGGGGACCCAGCTATGAAGGCCTCCATGATAGGAAATTTAACTCCCGAAGCTCAAACAGGTTCCCACAGTACATGTCGATAAAAATCCCCTCAGGCTTCTGGTAGAGCCTTAGGAAAAGGAACCATTTTGAACTATACCAGAGTATTCCATTCTTAGCAATGGAGAAAACTAGTTAATTAGAGCCTAACCTGCTGAAGTATTGTCAGAGCCTAATTGATCTGGGGAAGGGAAACAACCAACTCCAACTGGCTCTAGCTTTCCACATGGGGAAGAGAAATATCCAACTTAACCCCACTCTATCCATCCTGACCTACCTAAAATGGGAGGAAAAAAACCTGAGACATACTTGTGAAGTTCAAGGTCCGTAGGCATAGGCTCCCTAAAAAAACTGAGATCTAACTATTGGACTATAGAATGATTCTTCTCCTAAAGTCTATTTACAGCAATTCCTTTTAGTCTTTACATCATGTCCAGTTAATCAGGAAAAAATTACAAGGCATACCAAAAGGTAATAACCACAATTTGGAGAGAAAGAGCAACCATCAGAACAAGACATGGCAGGGATGTTGGCATTATCATCAGACTGGGAAATTAAAACAACTATGATTGATATGATAAGGGCTATAATAGATAAAGTAGGCAGCATCCAAGAACAGATGGACAATGTAAGCAGAGGGATGGAAATACTAAGAAATAACCAAAAAGAAATTCTAGAGATAAAACACACACACACAGAGAAATAAAGAATGCCTATGATGGGCTTCCTAATAGACTGGACATAGATGAAGAAAGAATCTCTGAGCTAGAGGATAGAATTTTCAATAGAATCAACAAAAACTGAAAAGCAAAGAGAATGATGACTGAAAAAAACAAACTGGAAAGTCCAGAACCTGTAGAGCAACTACAAAAGATGTAGCATACACATAAACACCAGAAGGAAAAGAAAGAGAAAAAGGAATAGAAAAAAATATTTGAGGCAATAATGATTGGAAATGCAAAATGGTACAGCCACTTTGGAAGATATACGATCCAGCAATTGTGCTCATTGGTATTTATTCAAAACAGGTGAGAACTTACGTCCACACAAAAACCTGCACATGAATATTTATAAGAGCTTTATTTATAGTTGCCCAAATTCAGAAGCAACCATGAAGTCCTTCATTAGGTAAATGGATGAATAAACTGTGGTTCACCCAGACGAAGGAATCTTAATCAGAGCTAAAAAGAAATAAGCTGTCAAGCCATGAAGAGATAAGTGAACCTTAAATGCATATTACTCAGTGAAAGAAGTCCATCTGAGATGACTATATACACCATATGATTATATATGCCATATGATTCCAATTATATGACATTCTGGAAGAGGCAAAATTAGGGAGACAATAAAAAGATCAGTGGTTGCTTTAGGTAGCAACAAATGGGAGACAGAGATGAATAGGCAGAGCACAGGGGATTTTTTTAGGGCAGTGAAAATACTCTGTATGAGTATTATAACAATTGATACATGTCATCATGCATTTGTCCCAACCCATAGAATGTACAAAACTAAGAGTTAATTCTAAGGTAAATTATGGACTTTGGGTATATCGTACCTTTCTGGTGAGTGTTGTTAGTAATGGGAGAGGCTTTACACGTGTGTGGCTTGGGGTAACATGGAAAATCTCCATACCTTCCTCCCAATTTTATTATAAACCTAAAACTGCTTTAAAAATAAAGTCTTAAGGAGCACCTGTGTGGCTCAGTCACTTAAGCATCCAACTCTTGATTTTGGCTCAGGTCATGATCTCAGGACCATGAGACTGAGCCCCATGTCATGTTCCACACTCAGTCTGCCTGAGATTCTCTCTCTCCCTTTCCTTCTGCCCAACCCCCCATTCAGGCACTCTCTCCAAATAAAAAAATAAAATATTTTTAAAAAATTAAAAAAAAATAAAGTCTTAAAAACAACAAATTACATCTGATATTCCAGTATCATGTAAATTAAATTACATATTTGACTTTTGTATGTTATTTTGGCATTAATTAAATTTAGTTATTTATCTCAGTAATTATAATAAAAGGTTTTATGGTTTATGTTGGGTTCATAATATAGATTTTCTTAGAGTAAATGATGCTGGGTCTTAACTGAAATATAATTAAATTTGTAATGTAACTTTCATGAACACAATAATCTTTAGTATATCTGATTGCCAATTTAAAAATGTTTTATAAAATAATAGTGGATGATGGTGTTTTAATAGTAATTTGAAACATTTTTTAAAATCACAGAATTTCATATGTCTACCCTTAATAATCAAATGAAATTACAACAAATGGAATGAGTAAGTTATGGTACCCTTTAATATTTAAAGATTTTCCTCATTTAAAATAATATTTTGGCATGTTATGAGGTGCAATTCAGTTCTTTTAAAATAAAACTAATTTTGTTCAATATAAAACTGAATTTTTATGTTGAATAATAGCCTCATCCCAGAAGATACAGAAGAAAGGAAACACTAATTTGCAAACTACTAACACATTGACAAAACAATACAGGGTAATGTGAGCTGCAAAGTCTTGAGACTTTAAATCAATCAAAAATATAACACATTATTTAAAACCAAAACTTTTCAAGAATAATACCTGATGCTCTAACTTCATGGAATGCATAAAATAAAATAAGTTGTCAATCATAGAAACTTTATTTTTTTATATACTTGAGAGAAGTTAGGCATACCAGCAATATTTCAGATTTATGTAGGGCATATATGAAATGTGAGCAATTTAGGGCTAAAATTGAACTTCCTAAGTTTTATTTTCATGTAATGTCCATGATTATCTAGAGATTTGCATCAAAAGATCAAAATGATGAGGTGATTATGCACAGATTCAAAATTTCAATCATACCATCTGTAGGTGGTCTCAATAATGAGATCGTCTTTGCCTAAAGGGAATGAAAAATCGGCAAGCTGGTTTCCTGCAAAATTAGAGAAAATACTACATCTTGAATAGTTTCTTCAATCATGAAATTAACTTTTGTTATCATTTCTCTCAAATAATTACTCCTTTTAAACATAAAAATAAATACTTCGAAGATAAAACTGAGGTTATTGGCAATGTCACTTACATGTTACATGATTAAATATATAATTTTGTATCTGTAATTTTACAAATTATATACAATTCTCATCTCTCAAATTTAATCTTGATTTACAAGAGCTTAGCTAGTAGACATATTTTAAACTAGGTATAGAGGAAATGGCAACCAGAGTGTGCACTCTCCATTTTCCCCTATGGTGCTCACCCAGGAGAATGACCATGATTGACTGATCATTGGAATCTGCAGGGGAAATAGGTAATCCTTAGGCTGAAAGTCTTTAGGAAGATGCTTCATTACGAATTATAATTTGTTATGCTACAGTGAAGACTAAGAACTCAGCATATTGTTAATAAATTGTCATGCTTGGATCTCTTATGGCAATGATCATCAATCAATTCACTTAATGGTTAAAATGAATGTATTTCCTGGAGAAATGATGGGGGAGAGTACCAATATAAACTACTCAAATGGTTCAGAGTTTGGGAGATAAAGAAAAATCATTAAAAATCATAGTATTGATCAAAGGTACCTATTAAAATAAAATCCAAAAGCATTTTGAAGGACTGTTTCCAAAACTTAGGTAACACGACAATCCTTTTGAATGTAAGTATGTATTCAACTGAATACACTGTTTGTTCAAATCACAAATAGCAACAATTGATGATTTACGGCATATGGAAAGGGGAATAAATGACAATGACACAAGGGATGGGAGGGAAGAATTGGAAACATAGTATAGTTATATGTTATTTATTACACATACTAATAATATATAGATATAAAATATAATATATACTATTAGTAATATATTTATATATTTTTAGTATATATCTATACTACAAATGAAATAATATGTTATTTGAAGGAGGCCTTAGATTAGTAAAAATGAATATTGCAAATGTGAAAAGAACTGTTATGATGAAAAGGAAATAAAATGGGATCATATAAAATGCTCAATTTAAACCAGATAAGGTAGAAAAAGAAGTCTCTGTCAATAAATAGAAAACAATTATGAACATGGTTTATATTAGTCCAACTACGCCAATAATCACTTTGAATATGAATGGTCTATACACTCCAATTAAAAGAGAGATTGTCAGAGTGAATTAAAAAAACTCAAAACAAAAACCAAAACCAAGTCCCAACTGTATGCGGTCTACAAAAACCCTACTTTAAATATAAAGACTCAAGGGCATGGGGTGGCTCAGTCAGTTAAGCATCTGACTCTTGATTTCAGCTCAGGTCATGATCTCAGGGTCCTGAGATATAGGCTAGCATAGGGCTCTGTGCTCGGCATGGAGCCTACTTGGAATTCTCTCTCTCCCTCTTCCTCCACCCTTGCCCCTGCTGCTCATGCCCCCACCCCTCTCTAAAATAAATAAAGAAAGAAAAAATAAATAAAGACTCAGATTAAAAGTAAAGGGATGGACTTATGCTTCTGGAAAGATGAAGTGTCATACTTTTCCTATTCTTCCTAAGTCTAGTGAAAACCTTGGATGTTACATATAAAGCAAACATAAGAAGTCTACGAAAGATGCAAGGACCTCAAGGCCTAACAAATAACATGGTGATGAATTCTTTGGTTTTTCTTTTCATTCATATATTCTAGACTTGGAGTTGAAGAATGCAGCAATCTAGGGATTCCAAAGGGCACTGGCCAAGAAACCTCTAACAAAAACCTGCTTTTCCTAGCAAAAGAAACAACAAAGGAGCAGTCTAACAAAACAAAAATATTAGACAATAACTGTTCTACTTCAGTAAAATAACAGAAAATACTGTAACCCTCTCCTTCACCCATGCCAGCAGATGCTGAATGGGGAGCCTGGATTTCTACCTTTATGAAGATGTAATGAGCTTCCTCAACACTGCTGCTAGAGTGTTGTCAGAAAACTCCCAGCACAGAGACTGGACTTTCATATCCAATTGCCAGTAATACAGTTTTCTTCCACTGTAATGTCAATGGAGACCATGTATGGACCTAGGACTTCTAGACCCACCTGGATAATGTGGTTCTTGCACATTCATTACTGGGTGGTATCAGGGAAGGAAAAAAAAATCAACTTTCAACATTACCCAGTGAAAACCAGTGCTGTCAGTGAAGACTACATGGAGAGCCCAAATTCCCATGCCTCACCAACAGTGATGAGGAGCTCACCCCATACTAGGGTATCAACTGAAGCCAGTAATGAATATGAAATTCTATCCCCACGCAGAGGCAGGGCTTCCCTTTACTTAACAAAATGTTATCAAAAAAGACACCTTAAACAGAGAATTCAAATAAGATCCAGAGTGTCACAACATAATATAAAATGCCCATGTTTCAATCTTTTCATATAAAGAACCAGGAAGATCTCAAATTACATGAAAGGAATCAATCATAGATACCAACACCAAGAAGTCAAAGATATTGAGTAAGTTCAGTAAGATTTTACAGAAGTCATCATGAAAATGGTTCAAGGAACAATTACAAACATGCTTGAAACAAATGATAAATTCAAAAGCTCTCACAAAAAAAAATTGGAAAGTCTCAGGAAGAAAAGATATAAAAGTACAAAATGCAAGTTTTGGAACTGAAAAATATATTATCTAAAAAATCTCAGTAAATGGGCTCAAGAGCAGAATGGAGGGACAGAAGGAACAGTCAGTGACATTGAAGCAATGGCAATTACCCAATTTAAATAGAGAATGATAGAGAACAATGGCTTGAAAAGAATTGAATAAAACATCAGTGACCTGTGGGACAATTAAAATAAGAAAATCTCACATTCGTATCTTGGAGTCTTGTAAGAAAAGGAGAAAAGGGGAGGCTGAGAAAGTACTCCAAGAAATAATGGCAGAAATAGTCCCAATTTGGAAAAAAAAATCCCATATATCTATAAGTTTAAGAAGGTGAGTACCAAATAGAATAAGCCTACAGAAATACTTAACAAGTGACTTCATAATTAAGCTTTTGAAAACTAAAGATAAAGAAAAAAGTCTTGAAAGCAAAGAAAAATGACACTTCACATACATGAACAAAAATTTATGACAGTAGATTCCCTTTTTTTAAGATTTATTTATTTACTTTAGAGAAAGAGAGTCACCCACATGCATATGCACACATGTGTGAGGGGGGAAGAAGAGGGAAGAGGCACAGGGAGAAGGAGAGGGAGAATCCCAAGCAGACTCCTAGCTGAGCACAGAGTCTGATGCAGGGCTTGAAGTCACAACCCTGAGATCATGACCTGAGCTGAAACTAAGAGTTAGACACTCAACCAACTGAGGCACCCATGGGTTTCCTGACAATGGATTTCTTCTTATCAGTGACTATGGTGGCCAAATGGAAGTGGCACAATAGATTTTTAAGTGCTGAAAGAAAGAAAAGAGAAAAACAACAACTATCAACAGAATCTTATACAAAGTGAAAATATCCTTCAGGAATAAAATGGAAATCAAGACATTCTCAGATAAAGAAAAACAGGATTTGTTACCAGTGAGTTTACTCTAAAAGAATAGCTAGAGGAAGTTCTCTAGAAATAATGTAAGAAAAAACACTGGAATAGCAGAAAGGAGAAAGAACATGATTAGCAAAAATATTGATAAATACAATAAACTATGTTTCTCATGAGTCTTCTAAATGAGTGGTTGAAGTAAAAATTACAGTACTGCCTAATGTGGTTCTATATGAATACATAGGAAATATTTAAGACAATTATAAAAGAGAGAGGACAAAGACACATAGAATGAAGTAATGCTTCAACTCTTCACACAAACTGGTAAAATGATGATAGTGGTAGATTGTGATAAGTTATGTGTATGTATAGTGTAATACCTAGAACAATCATTAATAAAGCTATACAAAGAAATTCACTCAAAAATACTATAAATAAATCAAAATGGAAATCTAAACAAGTTTTCCAGATAAGTAACACAAAAAGTTAGGAAAAAGAAAGCATAAAAAAAATTTAAAGGAAAGCATAGAAAGAAATAACAGAAGGAAACATCTCTCTTTCTCTTTCTTTTTCTTTTTCTCCTTCTCTTTCTCCTCTTTCTCCTTCTCTTTCTCCTTCTCCTTCTCTTTCTCTTTCTCTTTCTCTTTCTCTTTCTCTTTCTCTTTCTCTTTCTCTCTCTCTCTCCCTCTCTCTCTGTATATATATATACAGATTTAAGTCCTAATATATCAATAATCCATTAAACATAAAATGGTCTGAATGCACTGACTAGAAAACAGATATTGGTAGAGTGGATCAAAACATATGACCCAACTTATGCTTTCTACAAGAAATTCTCTTTGATTATAATTAATAGCAGGTTGAAGTAAAAGAATGAAATGTATATACTGTGCATACATTAATTGAAGGAAAATAGTAATGGCTATATTAATATCAAATATATTAGATCACAAAGCAAAGAAAATTATTGTTGGAAGTGGGGGAAGATTGTATAATGATAAAAGTGTTGCTCCATCAGAAAAATATAGAAAACTTATAGGTTGTACATCCAACAATAAGAGCTAAAAATATGCAAAGCAAAATTTGATAGAATTGAAAGGAAAAAAGAGATGCCTACATTTGTTTAAACTTAAAGATTTCAACACTCCTTACAAAACAAAGGATGGAACAACTAGAGAGATTCAGCAAGAATATAGAGCTCAAGGACACCATTAATCACCAGGACTCAGTCAAAATTCAAAGGATACTCCATGAAAAGGAGCAAAGGACATATTCTTTCCAGTATTCACAAAACTTATAACAAGACACCATATCCTGGGCCCTAAAACAACCTCAACAAATTTAAAAGAATTGAAATCATACAAAGTGTCTTCTCTAGCCACAGTGAAATTAAATTAGTAATGAATAGGAAAAAGATAACAAGAAAATCTCAAAACACTTGAGAACTAAGCAACAGACTTCTGATTTATGTGTATATCAAAAAGAAAAATATTAAGGGGAGTTCAAAATACATTAAAGTGAATGACAATAAAAATACAACTTATCAAAAGTTGGACACAAAGCTAAAACAGTATTGAGAGGGATATTGTACCACTAAATGCATTCATTAAAAAGAATAGTCCAACCACATACACACAAACTTTTTAATATTGAAAATTCAAAAGCTTCCAAATCCCGGCCTCCAACTCCTGCTCCAAATGAGTATCTTGTGTCCCCCATCAGCAAGGAGATGATCCCTGCCAGCAAATACAGAAATACATGTGCACTGGGCTTCTCAACCCCAACTAAGTGAAGCAGCAAGATTGTTCTATGAGCAAGAAGTGGAGAGAAAAAATGAGGTGTATGCACCAGATCTGATTATTAAGAGCAGCTTGAAACAACTGGCCCAGTGGTGTACTGACATCTTTGGTATAGAGGAAATGATCACTAGTAAGATCAGTGAGGAGGAGATCCAAAAGCCAGAGGAAAAGTTGACCCTACACAGCCACTTGGATAGCATGGCCCAGAAAGCTGCCCAGACCAATATCATCCTTCAGGAACAGATTGAGCCACCAATGGGCCAAGAGCCTTGTGCCAGAAGAGATCAAAAAGAAGATTGGCCCTAACAAGTCCAATGAACTCCTCCAGCAGCTACCACCTCTGTCTTTATCCTTAACATACTCAGCTCACCCCAAACCATCACCTTGGTGTTCCTAACCACCAGCATTGGTGCCTCAGGCCAAACCAGAGTTGTGTCTGCCATACGGTCATCCAGTATCGATAGTCCAATTGTCTCTGGGCTCAGCAATCACCCTCACACCACCCATCACCCATAATCTCAGGAACAAAGTGCCCATGCATCTATCGGTCCCTCCGATCATGGCACCCTACTCAGCCCCCATGATTGTGCCAACAGCCTTTGTGCCATCTCCACCTGTAGCGCTTGTCCCAGCTCCAGCCTCAGTGACTCCTACCTACATTCTACTCCATTGAAGATGAGCCTAACCTGTCTCCAAGAAACTGACATCAGAAGATATCCTCATGCTGGAGGAAAAGTTTTTATGCAGAAACAAGGGTCTACTGCCCATCAAATTCCAAGTGCCCAACAGATAAGACAGAATTGAAGCTAAAGGGACAGGTGCTGTTCTTCATCCTCCTACACACAGACCAGATCTCTGACATCCAGGTGAAGATTTATGAAGCCACAGGCATACACCAGGGAAACAAACTGCAGTGTGAGGTCATCTTCATTGAGGATTCCAACTTGCATGTTTACTATAACATAACCAGTGGCATAGCCACCCACCTGGCTCTCAAGGAGAGAAGGAGGAAAAAATAGAAAAGAGAAACCTGCTCCCAGCCACTGCCATTTTGCTTCTCTTTTCCCCAAACCCCTGCTGTAGACCCAGAAGACCTATCTGGGGCCTTCATATTTGCTTTTCGTTTACTAAGTTTGGAAATTCAAATTGTCCTGCCAAGTTTCATTCCCCTATCCCCTCCTCACATTGGACAGAGTGGCAGTGTTTTGAAGTCACTCTCCTTCACAGTGTTTCTTGAATCCCTTTGCATTGGGATCTTGAGTTGAGAGGATTCATGTTGGGGAGATCCCACTAGGAATTGTGAGCCCAGGGATGTCCTGGAGGATAGTATCATACTGCCAAATGGCACTTGGCTGATCAAATATGATTGTTATAATCATTAGTCATTTTATACCTTCCTATGAGCTGTCTAAAACCTTTTTGGACCCTTAAGTGTCCCTCAAGCCAATCCTCTAGCTTCCACTTTAAAAACCTAGAAAAAAAAAAGAAAAACAAATCCAAAGCTAGTAGATGGAAGGAAATAACAAATATAAAAGCAGAAATCAATGAAATTGAAAACAAAATAATATAGAGTAAGTCAGTGAAACAGAGAGCTGAAAAGATCAATGAAATTGGCAAACATGTAATAGTATTGACAAATTAAAAAACAGAAGACACAAGTTAGAAGGAATGGAAAAAGACAGATCACTATGAACCTGAAGACGTCGGAAGGATAACAAAGGAATACTAAGAACAAATTTATATGCACACACATTTAACAAATTTTTTTTATTACCATGTTGTACTTTATTTTTTATTTTTTATTTTTTTAATATTTTTTTATTATATTATGTTAGTCACCATACAGTACATCCCTGGTTTTTGATGTAAAGTTCGATGATTCATTAGTTGCAACACGCAATACATGCCCTCCTTACTACCCTTCACCAGCCTATCCCATTCCGCCACCCCCTCCCCTCCAAAGCCCTCAGTTTGTTTCTCAGACTCCATAGTCTCTCATGCTTCATTCCCCCTTCTGATTACCCCCCTTTCTTTATCCCTTTCTTCTCCTACCGATCTTCCTAGTTCTTATATTCCATAGATGAGAGAAACCATATGATAGTTGTCTTTCTCTGCTTGACTTATTTCACTTAGCATTATCTCCTCCAGTGCCATCCATGTTGCAGCAAATGTTGAGAAATCATTCTTTTTGAAAGCTGAGTAGTATTCTATTGTATATATGCACAACAACTTCTTAATCCAGTCATCTGTTGAAGGGCATCTCGGCTCCTTCCACGATTTAGCTATTGTTGACAATGCTGCTATGAACATTGGGGTGCATATGGCCCTTCTCTTTACTATGTCTGTATCTTTGGGGTAAACACCCAGTAGTGCAATGGCTGGGTCATAGGGTAGCTCAATTTTTCACTTTTTAAGGGACCTCCACACTGTTTACCAGAGTGTCTGTACCAACTTGCATTCCCACCAACAATGTAGGAGGGATGCCCTTTCTCCATATCTTCTCCAGCAATTGTTGTTTCTTCCCTTGTCCATTTTTGCCAATCTAACTGGAATAAGGTGGTATGTCAGTGTGGTTTTGATTTGAATTTCCCTGATGGCTAATGATTTTGAACATTTTTTCATGTGTCTGTTAGCCATTTGTATGTCTTCATTGGAAAAGTGTCTGTTCACATCTTCTGCCCATTTTATGATTTGTTTATTTGTTTCTTGTGTATTGAGTTTGAGAAGTTCTTTGTAGATCTTGGATACCAGTCTTTTATCTGTAGCATCATTTGCAAATATATTCTCCCATTCCGTGGGCTGCCTCTTAATTTTTTTGACTATTTCCTTGGCTGTGGAGAAGCTTTTTATCTTCATGAAGTCCCACAAGTTCATTTTTTCTTTTGTTTCTCTTGCCTTTGGAGATGTGTCATGAAAAAGGTTACTTTGCCTGATGTCGTAGAGGTTTCTGCCTATGTTCTCCTCTAGGATTTTAATGGATTCCTGTCTCACATCAAGGTCTTTCATCCATTTGGAGATTATCTTGGTGTACGGTGCAAGAGAGTGGTCAAGTTTCATTCTTTGCATGTAGCTGTCCAATTTTCCCAGCACCATTTATTGAAGAGACTGTCTTTTTTCCACTGGATGCCTTTTCCTGCTTTATCAAAGATTAGTTGCCCAAAGAGCCCAGAGTCCATTTCTGGCTTCTCTATTCTGTTCCATTGGTCTGTGTGTCTGTTTTTGTGCCAGTACCATGCTGTCTTTGTGATCACAGCTTTGTAGTACAGCTCGAAATCCAGCATTGTGATGCCCCCAGCTTTGTTTTTCCTTTTCAACAGTTCCTTGGAGATTCAGGGCCTTTTCTGTTTCCATACAAATTTAAGGACTATTTGTTACACTTCTTTGAAAACTGTCATTGGTGTTTGATTGGGATAGCATTGAAAATGTAGATTGCTCTGGGTAGCATGGACATTTTAACTATGTTAATTCCTCTGATCCATGAGCATGGAATATTTTTCCATCTTTTTGTGTCTTCTTCAATGTCTTTCAAGAGTGATTTGTACTTTCTAGAGTATAGTTCCTTTACGTCTCTGGTTATATTAATTCCAAGGTAACGTATGGTTTCTGGTGCTATTGTAAATGGGATGGATTCCCTAATTTCTCTTTCTTCAGTCTTATTGTTCATGAATAGAAATGCAACTGATTTCTGAGCATTGATTTTGTATCCCGCCACATTACTGAATTGCTCTATAACTTCTAATAGTTTGGGAGTGGATTCTTTTGGTTTTTCCATATAGAGTATCATGTCATCTGCGAAGAGAGACAGTTTGACTTCCTCTTTGCTGATTTGGATACATTTTATCCTTTTTGTTGTCTGATTGCTGTTGCAAGGCCTTCTAGTACTATGTTGAATAATCGTGGTGAGAGTAGGCATCCTTGTCATGTTCCTGAACTTAAGGGAAAGGCTTTGAGCTTTTCCCTGTTGAGAATGATATTTGCCGTAGGCTTTTCATAGATGGTTTTTATGAGATTGAGGAATGTACTCTATCCCTACTCTCTGAAGGGTTTTAATCAGGAAAGGATGCTGTATTTTGTCAAATACTTTTTCTGCATCTATTGAGAGAATCATATGATTTTTGGCTCTTTTCTTCTGTAAAAAATCTCAGACACTGATAGATTTGCAAATGTTGAAGCATCCTTGCATCTGAGGGATGAATCCCACTTGGTCATGATGGATAATCCTTTTAATGTACTGTTGGATTATATTAGCCAGGATCTTGTTGAGAATTTTGGCATCCATATTCATTAGGGAAATCGGTCTGTAATTCTCCTTTTTGAGGGGGTCTTTGCCTGGTTTGGGGATCAAGGTAATATTGGCCTCATAGAATGAGTTTGGTAGCTTTCCTTCTGTTTCTATTTTTTGAAATAGCTTTAGGAGAATAGGTATTATTTCTTTTTTGAATGTTTGGTGGAATTCCCGGGGAAAACCAGCCAGTCCTGGAGTTTTGTTTTTTGGAAGGTTTTTAATCACTGTTTCAATCTCTTCATAATTAATTGGCCTGTTTAAAAAAAATCAATTTCTTCCAGTTTCAGTCTTGGTAGTTTACAGGTTTCCAGGAAGGCCTCCATCTCTTCCAGATTGCTTAATTTATTGGCATAAATCTGTTGATAAAAGTTTCTAATAATCCTTCCAATTTCATTGGTGTTGGTTGTGACCTCTCCCTTTTCATTCATAATTTTATTAATTTGGGTCTTCTCTATTCTTTTGGATAAGTCTTGCCAGCCGTTTGTCAATTTTATTTACTCTTTCAAAGAACCAGCTTCCAGTTCTGTTGATTTGCTCTACTGTGCTCCTGGTTTCTAATTCATTGATTTCTGCTCTAATCTTGATCTACTGCTTTCTCGTGCGTGGATTAGGCCTGTTTCTCTGTTGCTGTTCCAGCTTCCTGAGGTGAGAATATAAAAACTGCATTTTAGATTTTTCTATTCTTTTGGCTGAGGCTTGGATGGCTGTGTATTTTCCCCTTAGGACTGCCTTTGCCGTATCCCATAGGTTTTGGACCATTCTGTTTTCATTCTCCTGGTTTCCATAAATTGTTTAAATTGATGTTTGATTTCCTGGTTATTGAATCATTCTTGAGCAGGATGGTTCTTAGTCTCCAAGTGTTTTAGTTTCTTCCAAATTTTTCCTTGTGGTTGAGTTCCAATTTCAAAGCATTGTGGTCTGAGAATATGCAGGGAATAATTTCTGTCCTTTGGTATGGGTTGAGACCTGTTTTGTGATCCAGAACATGGTCTATTCTTGAGAATGTTCCATGGGCATTAGAATAGAGTGAGTATTCTTTGGTTCTGGGGTGTAGTGTTCTATATATATCTGTGAGGTCCAACTCGTCGAGTATGGCATTAAAGCTCTTCTTTCTTTGCTGGTTTTCTTCTCCGGTGCTCTGTCTATTGCTGATAGTGGAGTGTTGAGGTCCCCTACTATTAACATATTTTTATCTATATGTCTCTTTATTGTGGTTAAAAGTTGGCTTGTGTATCTTGCTGCTTCCCTGTTGGGAGCATAGATATTTATAATTGTCATATCCACTTGTTGGATACAACCTTTAAGAACAATAAAGTGCCCTTCTGTGTCTCTAACTATAGTCTTCAGTTTAAAATCCAATCTGTCCGATATGAGAATTGCTACCCCAGCTTTCTTTTGAGGTCCGTTGGCGTGAAAGATGGTATTCCATCCCTTTACGTTGAGTCTGAATGTATCTTTAGGTTCAGAATGAGTCTCTTGTAGACAGCAAATGGATGCGTCATGTCTTTTCATCCAATCTGCAACCCTGTGGTGCTTTATGTGAGCATTTAGGCGATTTACATTGAGACTGATTATTGAGAGATATGATTTTAATGATGCCATGTTGCCAGTAAAGTCTTTGTTTCTATAGATTGTGACTTTCCACTCTTTATCACTCTTGGGGCCTTTTTACTTCTATAGAAGCCCCCTTAATATATCCTGTAGGGCTAGTTTCATGGTTATGAAATTGGTCAATGACTGGCAATTCTGGAAGGTCTTTATCTCTCCATCAATTCTGAATGACAGCCTTGCTGGATAAAGGATCCTTGGCTGCATGTTTTTCTGAAATAGCTTTAAAAATGCCTCCCCCCCAACCCTTTCTCTCATTCCAGGTATGTGTACACAGGTCTGACATAATTCTGATACATTTGTCTTGGTATGTGAGAAATTTCTTTGCCCTGGCTGTTTTCAATACTGTATTCTTGGATCTAATATTTGTGAAATGCACTATGACGTGACATGGCGTAGGATTATTGTGGTTGAGATTGGGAGGGGTCCTCTCTGCCTCTTGGTCATGAATGCTTCTTTCCTTTGCTAGATTAGGAAAGTTTTCAGCTACAATTTGTTCAAATATCTCTTCTAGACCTCTGTTTTTCTCCACCCCCTCGTGGATGCCAAAAATCTGACATTGGAACGTTTCATTGAGTCAGTAATCTGTAACCTACACTCTTGAGATTGGATTTTTTTGAACCCAGATTCTATTTTAGCTTTCTCTTCTACTAACCCATCCTCCAAATCACTGATAAATTCTTCTGCCTCATTCACCTTGGCCGTCAGAGCCTCTAGTTTTGACTGCATTTGATTCACAGAATTTTTAATTTCTGCCAGATTCTCTCTCATTTCTATCCTTATAGAGTCTATATTCTCATTAACATTTTCATTAATACTTTTTTCAAGTCTACACATCATCTTGACCATTGTTATTCTGAACTCCATTTCTGATAATTTGGTTATATCCATATCCATTAGTTCTGTGGTAGAGGCCACAGACTCATTGTCTTTTCTTTGCTGGGGGGGGATTTCTCCTTCTCGTCATTCTGATGAGGAGAGGTTGCGGTGTTGTCCAGAGCCCATATTATTGACCAGGACCCAGGCAGTGCACGCTTGTTTTATAGGGACCTTAGGGATGTGTGCTTCTTGATTTTTCAGCCTACCTTCTGGGGGAGGGGCCTGCCGTGCTGATACTCAGGCAACCCTGTTTGGGTAGAGTCTCCGTGTCCCCTGGGAGGGTGGATGGGGATTGGTTCACTGTGAGCCGGTATTTCCAGGCTTTTGTTCTCTGGCGGCTTTCCCTGGCAGATTGCTGTGCCTCTTCTGAGAGTCAGAGCAGCAGTGGCCGTATTTCAGCCTCTTTCTCAGAACAGAGGGATCGCAGATTGTTCTCCACTGATGTTCTGGCCACTTTAACTATGTTTCTGTTGGTGCTGCTCAACCCTGCAGCATCCCTGGATGTGCGCCCCACAGCTGGCGTCCCAGCCCTCACTTCCAGGGCCAGCGCATCTCTGTCCTTTGTGTTTCTAACACCGCCAGCCACCAGCCACCAGCTGCCTCCGCGTGCTCCCGGAGCTCCCGCTCAGTCTGTTTCCAGTCAGCACACCGGAGCTCCGTTTCAGTTTGGTGGCGTGCATTCCCTGGCTCACAGTCTCAGTCTGGTCTCTTGAAGGTGCAGGTCCGCGAGTCCCCCCACTCCCCCGTGCAATTGGCTACCTCTTCCCAGGACCTGAACGTGGCGGCTCCCTCCCCCTTCCGTTTATCTTCTGATATCTTGCTTGGTTTCATAGCTCCATGCTTTGTATGTCAATACTCAGTGCTAGAGATGTTCGTTTGTAGAGATCCAGATGTATCTTCCTGCATCTCAGGGTGATTCCATGGATGTTCATGATGGTCTGGTACGTATCCAGCTTGCCTCAGGGGACCAGCTGAAAAAGGGGTCCCCTACTCCTCCACCATCTTAACTCCTCTCCCAACAAAATTTTTGACCATGTCTTCCAAAAAACAAGCTACCATAACTCATCCAATAAAAGAGATCATTTGAATAGTTCTGTAGCTATTAAGGAAATCGAATTTGCAATTTTAAAACTTGCCAAAAATTAATTTTTAGTTTCAGATTCTTCTATTGGAAAATTAGACCAAATATTTAAATATGAATTAACATTATTTATACACAATCTTTTCCAAAAAATAAAAATGGGGGAATCATTCTCCAATTTGTTTTAGGAAATTAGTATTATCTTCATACAAAAACCAGACAAAACAGTGCATTAAGAGAAAAGTAAAGCCAAATTACTTCATGAATTATTCATAAATATTCCTAACAAAATATTATCAAATAGAAATAAACATTATATATAGAATGATTCCACAAGACCAAGCAAGGTTTACTCCAAGGGTGCAAGGCTTGTTCAACATTTGAAAAATCAATCAAAGTAATTATTATCAGGATAAAAAAACAGTGAAGAGGGGAACAACTCAGTCATAGCCAACCCATTTCGAAAAGCCTCTTAGAAAGGGATCTTTTAACATATATTTGAAAGGAATAACAATGTTTGCCCAGCTAAAAAATCCCCTCTTGTTCATTTTAAAATTCATTTGTTTTATTCTTGTTGAAATGTATCAAATGGATGTTTTGTAAATATTTTTGCCAGGTCTGTGTCTTTTCTTTCTCTTAACTGTCTTTCAAAAACCCAACTTATCATTTTTTTTCTTTTGTGAGTTGTATCATGCTTTTGAATTTGTATCTAAAAATCTCATTACCAAACCCTAAATAAATAATTTTGTTGAAGCTTTAACTATTTTTTCCAACTATAAATATTTAGTGTTGTCTTATTTTGAAAAGCCTGACTTTTTTCATCAAAGTAAATGAAGAAAACAGGCAGATTCATTACTGAGTAAGAAACTAAGAAACCAAGAAAACATGTTGTTTTTGTTAAAGTAACGTCCCATTCCTGCGGGTGTAAAAGATTATACACTTTTACGGGTCTGGTTATGCTCAACTGGAAATGAGTCCAAAGTGTCCTGATGAGAAGGTGATAGGAACATTAAGTTAACTTTTGCAAAGCCTCAGAGGAAGTTTGGCCAATTTATAATAGTTAAAGGGGCCCTCTAGTGAACCTTCACTCCACGATTACTGTTTCTAAATCAGTTGGTGGCCATATATGTTCTTGGTTGTATTTTCAGTTAAAAGACATAAAGGTAGTATTGTTTCACTGAGCTTTGCCTCCAGAACAGTGGACCCTGTAAAGAGCTCAATCTCAGAGTCAGGACTTGTTGTCATCAACTGGAAAATTAAGAAGAGTAAATGCCAGATGAAATAGTATTAGAAACAATGCTCTTTCAAGTAATTTTTCTGTTTTTCTATTATTTAATTTAGGGTCTAAGTACTTAGACTTATGTACATATTGATCTTAATCCTACTGTTCCTATAGAGTAATAGTCGATCCTGATTATCTGCCAGTTACCAATATGCACATCCACTCCCCCCCCAAAATTAACTTGTTAAACCAAATCAATACTTGCAGTACTTAAACAGTTGTTCTGAAACATGCAGGGAGGGGTAAAAAATTTGAGTTACTCTATGTGCACATTACTAGCTGAGAATGAACAAGATGGTGCTTTCTGTTGTTGATTTCACTCTTTAAAATGGCACCCAAGCCTCGTGGTCTAGTGTTTACAGGCATAAGAAGGCTATGACTGTAATGATGGCTATATTTTGGATACCCCTTGATAAAATCCATATCTGTGATATCCGTGGGTAAAACTGAAGCACACAGAGTTTAAAACACTCACTTGGGTTACATGACTAGTAACTGGAGGAGATGAGATACAAACTCTCCTGTGCTTTCAGTGAGAGAGAAACTGCCCTCTCCAGTAATAAGTTACCCTGATAATTCTAAATAAAATGAAGGAAAGCAAAAATTAGAAAGGAAAAACATCTTATCTTTTTGCAAGTCAAAGTGTATCTTCTGTCACATCATAAATTCATTTTAGGGGCCATGCATTACTTTTAAAAATAACAGTAAATTCAAATGTTTTAATATTTAGGATCATCGAGATAATTTTTATTTATGTAGAGTTAATTTTAAATCAGTGTCATTTTTAAAATCTGCAATTACAGAAAAAGTTTTGCTATTCTGTTTTATTATGTTAATTTATGTTTATATTTTATTGTTTATTAAATATTTGCAAGCAACTCAGTTAAAAGTTAGAATTGTAGAAATTATTAAGACATTATTTCATTTCATTTAATTAATTTTACTAAGGCACTTTCAATTTAACATATTAAATAAAAATCTAACATGCTATATCATTACTGTTAAATACTTGCTAAAATATAAAATGATTTTATTAACAAAAAGCTACTCTGAGCATAAATCAAATTTGGATCCACATCTCCATTCACTCCTAAAAAGCCCTACTGAGCAATTCCAAGAATAGGTGAAAGAGTTCACCAGGAGAATACAGCAGCTATAAAATAATCTCATTTATTTAGAAGATATCTTTGCTTTCTTGAATGAAAATAATTGGTGGGCATATGGCTGTGAAACAATATATTATATTCCTCTCCCAGTAGAATCACAAAAAGGAAATAAGATCCATTAAATCAATTTTAGTTTTCAGTTGTGCAAAAAAAAGAATCTTTCTTTTAATGAAATCATGACCTTTTATTTCCATTATTAATGGAATCTTTTTGGAATGAGTCAATTCTCTTTAAAATTATATTTGAACTCTCAACATCTTGATCTGTAGGTTAAGCAAAATATTCATAGCATATGCCCTAAATTGCATTTTACGATCTTCTAATTGATGAAAATAAGTTAAATTTCAAGCATGCTAAATTACTATTAAGGACCCTTAAATTATGAATATATATCTTCTTTTGCATAAAAAACAACTTTACATGAAATTATAAAAGTCTTCTAATTTTTTAGGGTAAAACTGTGTCATAAAGTTTTGATTATCTTTTGAAAGGAAATCTCATATAATTCTGTTTTTCCTACACTAAAAATAATATGCATACAGTTGGTAAACCCCATCTATTCCACCACCCTACAATGCTGCTACTTTTTGAGAACAAGAGGCAAGGTCACATACTCTCCTCAGAAAATTAGAGTTATTTCTGGGATGAAAAATTTTGGTGTGTGGATGGAGGAAATGGTGCAGGCGCAAAGTAAAGAAAGTTTATTCATAGTTTAGAAAAGTTAAGTTTCTTTTGGAAATGACCTATATTTATTTCCATCTATGACTGTGAAAGAACACCAAATTTCAAACTAGAGTGAATTAAACCTATACAAAGTGAAAAATTAGATGTGAAAATTCCTAAACATATAGTCAGTTAGGTCCACAGCAATCACTCAATATCTGGGGCATTGAATATTACTCAGGGGCAACTTTTTTTGTTTTGATGGTGAAAACTTTAAATGAAACATACTTCAAACTTTTATGCTTTTTAGTCTCATAGTAAATACTTTGGTCTAATATCTTGTATCTTGTGACAAATGAAAATGACCCAGTAAAACTGAATCAGTTGGTTCTCCTTCTCTTAACCACAGGATGCCATTATCATCACCTTGTCATCAGGGAAGCATCTTATATACTTGCAATATTCCAACTGGTGCCAAGCTCTACAGAAACCATAGAGATCGTTTGACTGGAAGTGAATATAAAAAGTTAATGATATACATCCCATCCACCCAAACACAGGTCTACTCTAAATTCATCTCAGAAAATATAAGCAAAGAGTTCAATTAAAACTGTAATCCCAAACCTTCAACCTGGTCAAACACTATACTGTAGAGCCTTAGGAATGAGGACACCAGTAACACCTATTCTGATGACCTGATGTCAAAACTACTAGAAATCACCAGTCCAAGGACAAGCACTAGGATCTCTATTGGCAGCAAGCACTATGTGAGACTTGCTTTCAAGCTCTGGCTGACGCAATTGGAGCCCAGAAAGTTGGCATGTGAGACACCATCTTGTCATCATCATTATCTTCTATCTAGCTGTTTTCCAACACCATCAACATTTGGAGTTCTCCATTTTATTCTTCTACTCCTTTTCCTAAGAGGTCTTTACTTCTCTCTCTTTCTCTTTCTCTTTCTCTCTCTATCTCTCCCCCACCTTCTTTTTTCTTTACCAGTTCTTGCTTTCATTTGGTATCTGTTGCTTCAGTAAAGACACTTTTCTGTGTGATGGAATTGTTAAACTGATAGTGCCTACACCGGAATTGAATGTAAACATTGGCTGAGCTCAGAACATTTGGAGCTGGGTGAGCATAGGTGTTTTTGCAGTGATTTGAAAGCCCTGGGCACTCCAGGGAGAAGAAGCTGGGCTCCAGAGCATCTCCCACAGCCTGTCGGCAGAGGGCTTAGGAGACTTCCAGCCCACCCATCCACCCAGAGAAAGGTGTGTGCAGTGGCAGCATCTATGGATTCAGGCACCAGCAGCTTTTTTGCTGCACAAGAAGCCAGAGCCCTGAGCACTGGGCAGAGGATGCCTGCAAGGGCCTGGGCATCACCAGAGCAGGCTACTCCAGCCTTTGACAGATAACTATTTTTGATACTTATAAAGTAATGAAGCACTTGTATCCCAAGATCTTGTCAAAGGGCAAAGATGATTCAACTGAAAACAGTAATGGAGGAAAAGATCTCTAATTATTTTGTCTTATTGAATTTAGTTCATTTTAATGGGCTAGTTTCACTAGTAATTATGACCATAATAATTTTTATTTTGGAATTCCTACTAGATAATTTTCATTGATTTTTAAAATGACTTAGGCCCAAATGTTCCTATCCTAGCCATTCTGCTTATTAGCTACATTACCTTGAGCATATGGCTTTAATCTTTTATTACTATTTCCTCATCTGTAAAATGAGAATAATAGTACCAACTTCATACGATTATTGTTAAAAACAAGACAACAGGCCCGAAATGGAGTCAATTATGTCACCACGCAAAGATTTGACTTAATTACATTTTAGCCTCCCCCAGAAGTGAAGTCTTAAACCAGTCAATCAGGAGTCAGCTGATCAGCACTATTGAGATGATCTGACTGACAGATCTCTGACATCCCCTTAAGGAACGTGACCCTACCACAACCAATCCACTTTTTGCTAGCTTAACTTCCTTGTTTCTTCCATTTTGTACAGCTCCTCAGAGCTCCTTTCTATCTGCTAGATAGGATGCTACCTGATTCATGAATCATTGAATAAAGCCAGTAAGATCTCTAAAATTTACTGTTGAATTTTGTTTTAATATTGTTAAAGTGTAATGAAATGAAATCATATAAACTCTGAACTAATATTAACTACTGTTGTTAATCCACACAATGACACAAGGAAAGATACCATTTTTATAAATAGACAGATATATGAAAATAAAATATTTTTTCTCTACAGAACTCAGTATTTGAATTCAATTTTGTTATGCCAAGTTCTTAAACATTGAATATAGTCTTTGCTTTTAGGTCAGATGCTCAGATGTTAAATGACTAAATCCTGATCAAAAGATTTCTTTCCAGTGCTATGAAGCTATCATGTCAGAAGAGATTCCTGAAATACCCAGGAAAATAGAGAACAAATAATGTTTAGAGCACTGATCCAAAAATGGATCTCCCTCCATGGCATATTTTTAAAAACAAACGAATTTCCAAACACTCCCTTATTTAACACATCTAAATCCAATGCCAATTAATTTTTCTCTTATGTAAACTCTATGCCCAGCATGGAGCTTGAACTGATGACCCTGAGATCAAGAGTCTCATGCTCTACCAACCCAGCCAGCCACTCTTCCAATTCATCTTTTAAATTCTCCTACTTCCTAAAACGGATATGATGACTTGAGTCAGATGTATTGCCTTGATATTGGTATGAGTGATAATTCAGGAGAAGTGATTGATTAAAATAAATAGGAAAATATTGCTAATGGACTTTGTTATTTGACATTTCCATAGGTTCATAATCAGAGTTGTTAAAAAGTTTAAAATTTCCTAAGCATGTTTATACAGCAAAACTTTAACTATAGGGTCAGCATGGAGACACAAATTGACTGAAGTCATGTCATTAATGAATGTTCTCTTCCTATGTTTTATGGTTATCCAAATGTTTTATTACAAAACATTTTAAAAATGTAACCAAATTTTAACAGAATAAGAAATTTTACTTTTTTTAAAAGATTTTATTTATTTATTTATTTATTTATTTATTTATTTATTTAT
>NW_024424452.1:61738971-61817256 GCF_017311325.1 Ursus maritimus
TTTATTTATTTATTTATTTATTTATTTATTTATTTATTTATCTACCTATTTGTCAGAGAGAGAGAGAAAGCACAAGCAGGGGGAGCAGCAGGCACAGGGAAAAGGGCCTCCCTGCTGAGTAAGGAGCCTGATGTGGGACTACTGGGATCATGACCTGAGCCTAAGGCAGACACTTAACCAACGGAGCCACCCAGACATTCCAGAACAAGAAATTTTATTTATTTATGTTTGGGCTCTGGAAACCCCGCAACCTCTCTTCATCAGAATGACAAGAAGGAGAAGCCCCCCCCAGCAAAGAAAAGACAGTGATTCTGTGGCCTCTGCCACAGAAATAATGGATATGGATGTAACCAAATTATCAGAAATGGAATTCAGAGTAACGATGGTCAAAATGATGAGTAGAATTGAAAAAACTATTAACGAAAAGGTTACTGAGAATATAGAATCCCTAAGGACAGAAATGAGAGCGAATCTGACAGAAATTAAAAATTCTATGAGCCAAATGCAGGCAAAACTAGAGGCTCTGACGGCCAGGGTCGCAGAAGCAGAGGAACGGGTTAGTGAATTGGAGGATGGGTTAATAGAGGAAAAAATGAAAATAGAAGATGGTCTTAAAAAAATCCACGCCCACGAATGTAGGTTACGGGAGATTACTGACTCAATGAAACGATCCAATGTTAGAATCATCGGCATCCCCGAGGGGGTGGAGAAAAACAGAGGTCTAGAAGAGATATTTGAACAAATTGTAGCTGAAAACTTCCCTAATCTAGCAAGGGAAACAAACATTCGTGTCCAAGAGGCAGAGAGGACCCCTCCCAAGCTCAACCACGACAAACCTACGCCACGTCACGTCATAGTGCAATTCGCAAATATTAGATGCAAGGATACAGTATTGAAAGCGGCCAGGGCAAAGAAATTTCTCACGTACCAAGGCAAAAGCATCAGAATTACGTCAGACCTGTCTACACAGACCTGGAATGAGAGAAAGGGTTGGGGGAGCATATTTAAAGCTCTTTCAGAGAAAAACATGCAGCCAAGGATCCTTTATCCAGCAAGGCTGTCATTCAGAATTGATGGAGAAATAAAGACATTTCAGAATCGCCAGTCACTAACCAATTTTGTAACCACGAAACCAGCCCTACAGGAGATATTACGGGGGGTTCTATAAAAGTAAAAAGGCCCCAAGAGTGATACAGAACAGAAAGTCACAGCCAATACAAACAAAGACTTTACTGGCAACATGGCAACATTAAAATCATATCTCTCAGTAATCAGTCTTAATGTAAATGGTTTGAACCATCCCATAAAACGCCACAGGGTTGCAGATTGGATAAAAAGAAATGACCCATCCATTTGCTGTCTACAAGAGACTCATTTCGAACCCAAAGATGCATTCAGACTGAGAGTAAGGGGATGGAGTACCATCTTTCACGCAAATGGACCTCAAAAGAAAGCTGGGGTAGCAATTCTCATATCAGATAAATTGGATTTTAAACTACAGACTATAGTTAGAGATGCAGAAGGGCACTATATTATTCTTAAGGGAAGTATTCAACAAGTGGATATGACAATTATAAATATATATGCCCCCAACAGGGGAGCAGCAAGATACACAAGCCAACTCTTAACCAGAATAAAGAGACATATAAATAAAAATACATTAATAGTAGGGGACCTCAACACTCCACTCTCAGAAATAGACAGAACACCCTGGCAAAAACTAAGCAAAGAATCAAAGGCTTTGAATGCCATACTCGACGAGTTGGACCTCATAGATATATATAGAACACTACACCCCAGAACCAAAGAATACTCATTCTATTCTAATGCCCATGGAACATTCTCAAGAATAGACCATGTTCTGGGACACAAAACAGGTCTCAACCGATACCAAAAGATTGAAATTATCCCCTGCATATTCTCAGACCACAACGCTCTGAAATTGGAACTCAACCACAAGGAAAAATTTGGAAGAAACTCAAACACTTGGAGACTAAGAACCATCCTGCTCAGGAATGACTCGATAAACCAGGAAATCAAAAATCAAATTAAACAATTTATGGAGACCAATGAGAATGAAAATACAACAGTCCAAAACCTATGGGATACTGCAAAGGCAGTCCTAAGGGGGAAATACATAGCCATCCAAGCCTCACTCAAAAGAATAGAAAAATCTAAAATGCAGTTTTTATATTCTCACCTCAAGAAGCTGGAACAGCAACAGAGGGACAGGCCTAATCCACGCACGAGGAAGCAGTTGACCAAAATTAGAGCTGAAATCAATCAAGCAGAAACCAGAAGTACAGTAGAGCAGATCAACAGGACTAGAAGCTGGTTCTTTGAGAGAATCAATAAAATTGACAGACCACTGGCAAGACTTATCCAAAAGAAAAGAGAAAGGACCCAGATTATTAAAATTATGAATGAAAAAGGAGAGGTCACGACGAGCACCATTGAAATTGGAAGGATTATTAGAAATTTTTATCAACAGCTATATGCCAATAAACTAAGCAATCTGGAAGAGATGGAATCCTTCCTGGAAACCTATAAACTACCAAGATTGAAACCGGAAGAAATTGATTCCTTAAACAGGCCAATTAATTATGAAGAAATTGAGTCAGTGATAAACAACCTTCCAAATAACAAAACTCCAGGCCCGGATGGTTTTCCTGGGGAATTCTACCAAACATTCAAAGAAGAAATAATACCTATTCTCCTAAAGCTATTTCAAAAAATAGAAACAGAAGGAAAGCTACCAAACTCATTTTATGAGGCCAATATTACCTTGATCCCCAAACCAGGCAAAGACCCCCTTAAAAAGGAGAATTACAGACCGATTTCCCTAATGAATATGGACGCCAAAATCCTCAACAAGATACTTGCTAATAGAATCCAACAGTACATTAAAAGGATTATCCATCACGATCAAGTGGGATTCATACCTGGGATGCAAGCGTGGTTCAATATTCGCAAATCAATCAGCGTGATACCTCGTATCAACAAGAAAAGACTCAAGAACCATATGATCCTCTCAATCGATGCCGAAAAAGCATTTGACAAAATACTGCATCCTTTCCTGATTAAAACCCTTCAGAGTGTAGGAATAGAAGGTACATTTCTCAATCTCATAAAAGCCATCTATGAAAAGCCTACTGCAAATATTATTCTCAATGGGGAAAAGCTGGAAGCCTTTTCCTTAAGATCAGGAACACGACAAGGATGCCCAGAACAAGAAATTTTAAAACAGTCAATATATATTTCACTTTAAAAGCATTGCATTTTTATTACAGAATAAAATAATTTACTTTTCTTTTATCTAATCCTCATTAGCATCATGAAAATTAAATAGAAACAAATATGTTTTAACAATCGAACAAAAAACCTCCAAACTTCTGCCAAAATAAATGAAATCATATTCTGATTCATGGTAGTTTAATTTCTAGCAGATTTTCTATGATTTTTAAATAAATAATTAATGAAATAATTAGCTAAATATTTAGTGAAAAGTTAAAATATGCCAAGAGCTATAATAAGAACCAAGGGTACTAATATCAATTCAAAAGGACTCTTGCCTTGAAGATATCCTATTCTCATTGTTGAGAAAGACACTTGAAGGAATAATTATAATCCATTATGTTAAAGGATCTGATTAATTAAAAAAAAGAAAAGTTCTATAGGGAAACAGAGAAGGAATTACCTGACTAATTATGGATGTACTATATCCTTATGATAATTACATCTCTCTTAAGAAGACAAGAAAAGACAAAACTCCAAATGGAGAGCTGGGAATTTAAACACAAAATATGATGATTCTGCTTCTGCTGGGAAAACTCATTAGAGCTTGAAGACTGCATCATAATCATAATACAGTAGAAAGTGGGGCAGGACTTCAGTTTTGTGGGTATAGAAATGTAAGCCAGGCCTGAAATCTCTTCTGGCTTGCAGATGCCAGATCACAGCAATGTTTGGAGATGATCTGAAACAAGTCAAGCTGAAGTATTTGCTTTAGACTACCCAGGAACTGATTTGGACAGGTGCTCCTGTGGGGGAGGAGGATAGATGTGAACATCTCTAAGGCAAGTTAGACTGATGCTGGACAATCATATCAACTGATTATGACTTGTATGCTCTCATATTAGGCCAGCAAGTAGTGAGAATCCATAAAAGCCTCTCACAAGGATAGCTACAGGAAGACAAAATCATTCCTCTCTAATACTTTAAGAATGACATGGGTTGAGTTTCTTATAAACAACTTGATGGAATTTACATTCCAAACAATATGTATGCTTTCAAGGGAATTTAAGGCAAGGGACACTTTTGTCTCCAACAAAGAACACATATACCTACTGAACTATGTAACCATTTACCCAGATTAATGGCACTTCTTATCAATAGTTTCCTCTCTGTGGAATGCAAATACTCTTACTACTACTATTACTACTACAACTATTGCTACTGCATACTTCCAGAGTTAATTTGAGTTTTAAGTATATAAATCATTAAAAATGCTTAGAATAGTGTCTGACAGATTAAGTGCTATATAAATGTTAGCTGTTATTACTGTTATAATTATTTTATTTATTATTTATTTTATTTATTTATTTCTCATATTATTTTACTTGTGCTTATCTGCTGGTGTCATCATTTTTCATCCAAATTATAATAATCATTTGAGGCATAAAAGCAGTTAGATTCAGATCACAAAGTACTGGGGACTTTACCTTATGTTAGTAGACACATATAAGTTTTAATTTAAAAAAGATGACACCTGGGAACCTGCAGATAGAATTATATGTAACATTAACTATGAGCAAATAGTCTGGTCACAAAGAGTCTAACAAAATAATAAATTAATAATTGAACATATAAACTTAAAACTTAAAGTGAGACAGTGTAATGAAAACTGCAGTGGTTGAGACAGAGTTATCAAATACTGGGCAAAGCCCATCCAAGGAGATGTGGCAGATGAAGCTACTTAGGGTACCTGGCTAGGCAGTAAACTCTAAAGAATTTTCTGTCTTGGGGTGCCCAGCTGGCTCAGTTGGTAGAGCATGCACCTCTTGATTTTGGGGTCATGAGATCAAGCCCCACATTGTGTATAGATATTACTAAAAAAATTAACATTAAAAAAACTTTATAAAAAGAATTTTCTATCTTTATCAAATATGCTTAAGATAAATAATATTACCTTGGACAAGGCAGTTCACTATTTTTTTAACATACTTGAAGTTTAATGAAGTCATTAATTTATATCAAATACAGGCAAAAATAATTTGAAAAAAAGGAGAATTTGAAATACATTTTGGATAATTTGTATATGAGATGATTTGGGAAAATCTAAAATAAAATAAAATCTAAAATAATTTTTTTAAAAGGCTACATATGTTTAACAACAGATTTTGACATCTTCCTGGGTGTTAAAGTGATAAGAATGGATGATATAAATGAATACATCACCAATATTTGATATAAAAATTCAGAATTTCCAATCTGGAGAAACTCGAAGTGCAAATCCTGTTAATGCATTTTTTATATTATCCTGGAACTGATTTGTGAATTATTTAATTCAAAGCATGTCATTTAATCTCTGTGGAACTTATTTTCCTCCTTTGAAAAATAATGTCCTGTGTAACTCACACTCATGCTGTAAGGATAAAATGAGATAAACTTTAGGGAAAAGGTTTAAAAATTAAAATAATATTAATAAGTAATAATGTCATAAGGTTTAATATTAGCATTTAGCAGGCCAAAATCAAATAGAATCAGTTGACTTGCAATGAGAGAATCTCAAATGGCAAATTTTCCTGTCCAACTCATTTAGTATATATATATTACATCTACTTACTAGTCTTATCCGTAGTTCATCAGTTGTTTAACATGTAATTATTAAATGCATACTGCATATTGGTTAAGTTCCAATGATGAAAGGCTTGAAATATGTTTCCCTGTAATTACTTAGAGTTTAGTAGTAAATGATGAGTGTGTGTTTTGATTTTATACCTACATAAAAATATTAAGGTAACCTATTACTGTTTTGCAGAAGACCTAAGGCTTACAGCTGAGGGTCAAATGACTTAATTACTCATAGCAAAGTAGGCACCCTAATTGTCATGTTTGCATTGGTTCCCTTTGTCTTCTATGTGAAGACCAGATGAATGTCTGCACATCTAGTGGGTTGCATTGTAGGAGTAAAGTACTGAGCTTGGAAAAAACCCTGTGTTTTATAGCAAGCAGTAAGCAAAACTGTTCTTTGCTCCAGAAGAGACAATATGCTTCATTTCTCAAGGTTACTCTCTGAAAACTACATTTCTTGAGGTTCAATATCATTAGTCATTAGGAAATGCAAATTAAAAACAATATGATACCACTACACACTTATCAGAAGAGCTAATATAAAAAATAGTGACAATACCAAATACTGGTGAGGATTCTGAGAACCTTGATCACTTATATGTTGTGGGGAAATATAAGATAGAAGAGCCACTCTGGAAGATAATTTGGCAATTTCTCAAATAACAAAACATGAAACTGCCATCTACCTAAAATAATGCTCCCTGTGCCTTTATCCCAGTGATAATGAAAACTTAGGTTCACAAAGAAAACTTCTAGACAGATGTTAATGTTAACCATAGTCATAATAGCAAAAACCTGGAAACAACCCATGTATCCTCCAATGGTTGAATGGTTAAACAGTGGTAAATCCATTCATGCCATGGAATACTAATCAGGAATAAAAATGAAGAAACTATTGTGTATGCAACAACTTAGATGAATCTCCATAGAATTATGCTGAGTGAAGAAAAGGCTAGTCTCAAAGTGTTACATACTGCATGATTTTACTTACACAGCATTCTTGAAATTAAAAGAAAATAGAAATGGGGAATGGATTAGTGGAATTAGTGGTTGCCAGAGGTGAAGAATAGGGGAAGAGAGAGTTGTGTGGCTAGTAAAGGGTAAAAAGAGGGTTCCTGTGGTGATGGAGTTGTTTTGTATCTCGATTTCATCAGGTCAATATCCTGGTTGTAATATTAAATTATAATATTGTAAGATATTACCACTGGAGGAACTGAATAAAGGGTAAACAGAATCTCTGCATTATTTCTTACAATGGCATGTGAATCTATCTATCTATCTATCTATCTATCTATCTATCTATCATCTATCTATTTATCTATCATCTATCATCTATCATCTATCATCTATCTATCTATCTATCTATCTATCTATCTATCAATCTATCATCTATCTACATCTATCTATCTATATCATGTATCTATTTTTATTTTAATTAAAAAATACGTGTTGTTGGAAATGGTTTATTGTTATCTCTTCACTACTTATTTGAGTTCTGTGTTAATGTGGAACATACCCTTAGTCTTTTTTTTTTTAATGAAATTTTTTGTCCAACTGAATGGACTTCCTAGAAACCACATTACTCTAGAGTTTTAAATAAAGAACATGATGCTCTCATCACTAATTTTGTTTTTAAATAAAATACATGTCCTTTTTTAGTTATCATAGTTAAAAGATAATTGAGAAATTATTTAAGTACCAATATTCATTAGGAGCCAGCTTTTAGTAATTTCATTTTTAATCAGTTGAAGATGGAAAAATGTTCCATGTTTTAACCCTGCAAATTCCAAATTTTGAGGGGCTTGCTATACTCCTCATTTCTGCTTGCAAACTAGCAATTATTTTTTGACATGTTTTTATTAAAATCTTTTAAAATATAGCCAATAGCATCCAAAGCTATTTGTGACAAAATATTCTTTAATATAGAAGACAGACTGGAGATGGGAGAAGCATGCTTTTCCTCTTAAACTTCAGCTTAGTCCTGGCACACTGTCATTCCCCCCAAGTTTGACTATTCCATGCATGACACTGCCAATTGACAATAGGTATAATTTATTCTTATAGATTCACATGGCATAAATGTAATTACCATCAATGATCATGTTGTTGTGTTTCTCACCCTGTCCAAATTTATACACATATCTCATTAGCATATATATCTAGGGCTCAGAAAAATTTTCTCTTTGCAATGGAGTGAATGAATTGTTCAAAATTCCAAGGATCATGCATTTGATGAAAACGTCTTTTAAGTATATATCTATCTTTTTTTTTATTAAGATATCATAAATTTTAGTAGCAATTACTATTCAGATATTGCATGCAGTTTCAGTCCTCTGCTGTCAAGATTCTTCTTGGATGGATTCAAATGTCTGAATAAGGCTAGCTACCTTGTTTTAGCTTAGTTTAAAAAGTTACCCATCCCTACTCAAGCTCCTCCCACATGACCTCGGTGTCACATCTTTCTTCCTAGTTCCCTGACCCATCATTTACAAACAATATAATTAAAATTGATAATACTGTATACTTTTCC
The DNA here is from genome assembly GCF_017311325.1 of Ursus maritimus. Lineage (NCBI taxonomy): Eukaryota > Metazoa > Chordata > Mammalia > Carnivora > Ursidae > Ursus > Ursus maritimus. The sequence continues at coordinate 61,747,355 of NW_024424452.1, forward strand.
ATTTTTATTTCCAGTAGTGATAAATTGATTATCTTAAAGAGATAATAAAATGCAGGAAGCTTAAGAAAAAGTTAAAGGAAAATGTAAGATAAATATCATTGAATTTCTCAAGCTTTTTTATTTACTTTTATAGGTATTTAAATTATACTTGGCACTAGAAAATCCAAAGTCTGGTATAACATGCTCATCTAATCACAATTTGCAATATATATTTCACAGATTAAAGAGTTATTGTCAAATAGTGAATTATGAGGACATCCTCAGGGAAAGCAAAATATTCAAGGGTTCTCTCGTGTTTTTTTACTCATCAATCTTTACTAACAATTGGAAAGAGATGGGCACAGTGCAATTTAAGGATGTTCAAATTCGTGGATTTGAACATTATCTAATTATCTGAAGCAATATGAATGAAGGAGAATGACATCCAGCAACATTTATAAAATAGTGGAATCTAGGCCAACAATGACAATATCGCAAAGCCACAAATTTTTTACCCCATTGTCACAGTGACTTCTATTCACAAGGTTTTAAAATATATATATTTGCTGCAAAGTAGCATTTATTTCCAATATTATGTTATTTCAATCTTACATAGCACCAGATGAAATTGCTTCATTTTTTAAAAATCCATATTAAGATAATCTACAAAGTGAGGTATGTCCAAATTTGCTTCATCCCAATGAGTCCAGGTACGATTTACATGATGTTATGTATCTAGCCTTTACATGCATGATCAAAGCTTTATATTAGTTTTAAGCTATACTATTTTTCCTTCAACCACTGAGCGGTTCCCCATAATTAAGTTCTCCATAGCCTTTCAAACAGTGATGATTATGGGGTACTGGCAATTACATTCATTGGTTTAATTCAATCGACACATTTAATAACTCGATCCATGATTTCCTTACTATCTTATAAAAGATTTAAAATGATATCTGGATTCTCATGCACAGAATGAGGTCATATATTTTTCTAACCCCTGGAAAGGAGTCCAGAGCTCAAAAATGGAATAGGAACATAAATACAGGGGGAACCTGGGTGGCACAGACATTAAGCATCTGCCTTCGGCTCAGGGCGTGATCCCAACGTTATAGGACCGAGCCCCACATCAGGCTCCTCTGCTATGAGCCTGCTTCTTCCTCTCCCACTCCCCCTGCTTGTGTTCCCTCTCTCGCTTGGCTGTCTCTATCTCTGTCAAATAAATAAATAAAATCTTAAAAAAAAAAAAGGAACATAAATACAAGTTTGACAATGGTATACACCAGGTAGTGCTGATAATTATGACCGTTAAATTTATACAATTAATTGCAAGAATAGAGGTGAGCCGACATTTCTGAGGATGTATGGACATCGCAGAGTCTTAGACAGATCTCAGTTCTTTTTAGTAATTAGTTGTGTGCAGGTAGAACCAAAATATACTGTATGTGTTGTAACTGGATTCTTTAAGAAATTTGTAATTTTTCTGGAATGGAAGAATGTAGTGTATACCATCACTATTTCGTAGTATGATTTTTTTCTCTCTTCAATCTATAAAAGCAAATTTAATGATCCTGCTGATTTTACAAAAAAATGTAAACATTCCTTTTTTTGCATTTTAAAAAGTAATAATTATAAAAGACTTATCTCATTCTCTAGCTTCAGTATTGACAGAGTAGTTTGTTTAAATACCTCTGAAAAGTGATAATCTCACAATGTCCTGTCACTCAGTTCCTTTTAGGAACCATAAAATACATTTTCTAAATTCCCACTGTCTATACTTATTTGCAAAGTAAATTGCAAAAGTTTGACTGTCATTATCTTTATTTTTGAAAAGAAATAATTACTTTCTTTTATACTAAAATTATAAATTATATACAAAATTGTAAGATTTGTAATTTGAACTTTAAGGATTTTAAAAAAACAAAAAAAGTTTATTTTTATTTCTTCTTTAAGCCCTTAGTTTCCATTGCTAGTTCACCATTTTTCCTGCAACCCCACATAGTTAATATGAAGTAAGTTTATATTCAATATATGTATTTATGTGTGCACTCCTCTCTACTTGGCACAGCTTAGTGACAGTTTGAAGAAAAAGGCAATGAATATCTGGTCCCCATGATGATTTCATTGTAATTCTAAAATGCTGCCAAGGTCTTTGAATTGCAATGCAGTCATGTGTGAATAAAAAAATACAACTAATTTATTACATCCAGTAAAAAAAAAAGTATAAAAACTAAATATGAAAATCCATGATATACCAGCAAATATTCTGCAGGCAGAGACTCTTTACAGTGAATGATATCAACAGGCTAGTGCTAAATATAGATAAAGGTAATTGAACACATATATTGAAAACTCACAAGGTAATTCAGGAAGCTATCAAATCAAGGGCATGGAAAATAGATTGATGATATAGATTATTCTTTGTGTTTTGCATATGGTTTTTTACTCACGCTTATATAAGATTTAGAGAAGAGGGTCTTGCATATATTATTTACTGTTTTCTTTCTTTGATTTGAAAATTTACCATGGACCTGAGTGTGACTTTGCATACACTGCAAGAGATATATTACAGAAAAATAATATTACTTTTAATGTTATTTAACCTATTTTAATTCTTCTTGTCATTGTGGAAGATAGATAAGATTTTTCCCCCAAGTCCTTTATGTATCTTCTAGCTCTGTCTCTTCATTCCTAATATCTGTACTTCTCCTCTAAGGTAAAATCCCACTTCTTTCTGTTAAAAGTTTTATTGTGTCCTTTTGAACTCCTCTTTGTAATCAATAACATTCCTATGCCCTTAACATTATTTTAAAAAATTGCTTCATTGTCTTAACTGGATCCTAGCTAGTTCTGGGAAACAAAGTCTCCCTTAGAACTCTTCTAAATAGTTTCTTTTTTTTTTTTTTAAGATTTTATCCATTTATTTGACAGAGATAGAGATAGCCAGCGAAAGAGGGAACACAAGCAGGGGGAGTGGGAGAGAAAGAAGCAGGCTCATAGCAGAGGAGCCCGATGTGGGGCTCTATTCCACAACGCCGGGATCACGCCCGGAGCCGAAGGCAGACGCTTACCGCTGTGCCACCCAGGCGCCCCTAAACAGTTTCTTCTTTTCCTCTCACATTTGGCTTATGTCAGTGTGGGAAATTGTGCTCCCTAACTTGCTTCCTCTGTGGTCTAATAAAAACCTACTATACTGCTACGAACTTGCAAAAGTCCCCAAAAAGTTATTGCAGACTCCATATTACTAGTATCTTTGTCTTGGCTAGCACAAAATAGGCTCTAAATAATATCTGTTGAATTGTATAGGGTCATATAATTCTCTAAAACTTCTCATAATTGTCCCTAATTTCCAAAGTAGGTCCCAAATCCAGCTTTGTTACCACATTCATGGCTTGAAGCCTGATCAAAACCATTCTCTATTATCTAAACTATTGCAGAAAACTTTCAGTTGGTCTGTTTATTCCTTTCTCTATATTTACAGCTTTGTTAAAGCATAATTTAAATAAAAGAAATTGCACTTATAGTGTACAATGTAAGTTTTGATATATGTATATGCCAATGAAACCGTTACCACAGTCAAGTTAATGTACATATCCATCACTCCACATTCCTTGTGCCCATTTTTTATCACTAAATCCTGCATTCCAGCATCTCATATCAGAATCCCCAGGCAACTAACTACCCATCTATTTTCTGTCACTGTAGGTGAGTTTGTATTTTTGACAATACTATATGAATGCAGTATCGTGTGATGGCTTTTGCATGTGTCAGTTTAGCTACTGTAAACTGTGGTCCTCAGAAATCCCTTTCTAGTAGTATATTTCTGATTGTAGAAAGCTGCAAATTGTTTGGTTCTGTCCCTTCCTCTTGCCATAGCCTTCATATTCTCTCTAAGCAGTAAGCTGCAGCAATTGTAGGGCTCATCTCCTTTGTTTCTTATCTTTCAGGGATTACTGTCCTTCATTGCCTAATGCCCGATGTCTTAAAAACTCTTGATTCATATATTCTGTCCATTTTATTGTTGCTTTAGTCCAGAAGATAACTCCAGTCCCTGTTACTCCACAATGGATAAAAATGGCCATTGATATTTTCTAAATGTGAAATAGCTCAAATAACCCTCCCCTTTAAACTACCAATAGCTTAACAAAACATATAGAATAAAGTCCTTTAGCATAAAATCTATAAACTTACTTCTTTAAATTCATCTATCATGATCTATCAACTCTGTTCTAACCATAATGACTTTTGTCATTGTCTTAGATCAGCCTACTTTTTTTGCTAACCCAGTATTCTTGTATTCACTTTTCCTTCTACATCGTATGCTTTTTCCTCAGATTGTCACATTGCCCTCCCCCATTTTTTAATCATTAAGGTGTCAGTTGTAGTCTTCTGTACCTTGTGAGGATGAAGCAGTTTGCATCAGACTGACAATCCCACAAAGAGATATATGAACTGTAAATGCTGGATACCATATTTGAAACTGATATTTAAAGTTACCAGAGAGCACCAAGGCAGTGAGGACTTGGGGAGCCATGATTTTAGAAAAAAAGTAAGCAACAATTCTCTTATATTTTTTCAATTCTTATCACAAGGAGTAGAAGGTGAACAAAAAGCAGAAGACTGGGGCTTGAACAAGTCGTACTTGATAAGAAAGACAGAGCCTGTATACCATGGCTCTATGACATGTATAATATACACAATCGAGAAATTAGAGGAAAATATTTGAAGTCAATGTAATATCTAAAATAGAGCCAATGAAGATTATAGAGATGAATAATATAAGAAAGGAAATTAAGGATCTGCTAGGTAATTTTAATAGGTCAGAAAACCCAGAATAACAGTAGAAAATATCAAAACTGAAGTACATAAAGAAATAGGAAGAAAAATACAGATGACAAGATAAGAGACTGATAGGATAAATGATACCCTACAATAAAAAAGGGAAAGACAAAAAGAAATAGTGATGATGTAATATTGCCACAGAATTTTCCACAATCACATGAAAAAGACATGAAAACACAGTTTAAACTCTGTCAACCAATATAAATACAAAGCAATATAAATACAAAGATATGCAGTGAATGTACCCTTGAAATACAAAGATGAAATAAATGCACTTTCAAAAGGAAACAAAATTTAAGAGAATTAATTTATAGCAAAACTTGCCATAAAGAAATACATTAGATACAAGAATAATGTTCCCAAACAGGAACTTGAAAATGGCAAGATGTAGTGTAAGTCACCAGAAAGTGTAAATATGTGAGAAATCTAAATTACTATTGAATTTTAAAACAACACTAAGAAATGTACTGTGGGATTTAAACTATATGTAGCATTAAAATATTGTACATGCCAATGATAGAACAGAAAGTATGCAAGGGGTAAATGGAATATCATATTTTAAGGTTCTTGAATTATACAGAAAATGGCAGAAGTACTTGGGGTGCCCGGGTGGCTAAGTCGGTTAAGCTTCCAACTCTTGATTTGGCTGAGGTCATGATCTCAGGGTTGTGAGATCCAGCCCTGCCTTGGACTCGGCGCTCAGCAGAGTCTGCTTGAGAATTTCTCTCCCTCTCTCTCTATCCCCTCCCCCATTCTCTCTAAATAAATGAATAAATAAATAAATTAAATACATAAATAAATAAAATATTTTTAAAAATGGCAAAAGTACCAATTAAATAAATAAATAAATAAATAAACAAAATCTTTTTAAAAATGGCAAAAGTACCAATGCCAGGTAGACTGTAATAGGAAAAGGTTGTTTGTTGCTGTAAATATATAGGTAGAAAAATGGAATTGATTAATCAAAAAGAAAGCAAGAAAAATGAAAAGGAGAACAGAAACATGAGTAAAATAGAAAATGAATATTGATACGGCAGATTTAACCCAAATATAAAAGCAGTTACACAAAGATTGTAGGAATGGATTGCAAACTAGATATAAGCTGATTATAAGACTAATCTCTTAAACATGATGTGCTGGAAAGTTTGAATATAAATGAATAGGGAAAAAAGATACTCCATACAAATAAAAAATCATTGGTTCAGAGACATATCTCCTCCTCAGAGAGAACGTGTTTTATTTATTTATTTATTTATTTATCTCACCTGTCCCCCAGCCCTCCTACCTCCACACACAGAAGTATAATCTGCCTGTGGAGATATGTATGTTTATTCCCTACTCCATCCAAAGGAACTACAAGAGTAAATGGAACAAAGGAAGTATTCAATGAATATCTGGGAACATTTCCTTATTTATTATCTTCACATTGGTCTAGTCCCCATTTAACCTCAAAATGCTATATCACTACACTGTTTACCTTGAAACATCTCTTTTATTGTCAACCAGCCTTGTCTTATACTTTCATGTGATCTTTTGTTCTTTTATTGTACCTTTACGGCTAGACTCTTATCCTCTATATAATCAAGCTTGCCTTTCCCTTCCACCTGGGTGAATCAGTAAGAGTTCCTGATGAGTCTATCATGTTATTCAGCCAATTCAATATGATGTTTTATGACTTTAAAACTCCACTTTTCAGAGAATAACATTGATTTCCTGTAACTGACAAAATAAAAAATAGAAAATAAAAATACAAAACTGCTATCTAAATATGGCCATACACATTCCATACAAGATTTGTATGTACGTGAACAGAATTTAAACATGGAAAATTTCATATAGTCTTATCCATAGCAACTCAAAAATGTTTAGAAAAAATACAGTTCAAATTGATTAAGGGAAAAACAGAAATAGATTCTCCTTCACGACGATTAAAATAAAACTTCAACAAAGTGTTGCATATCATCTCCTACAGCAAGGATATAGAGAATGACATGAAACAGGCTTAGGACTTGCCAGTTAAAGTGTTCAAACTCTAGAGATGGTTAATGCCCAGCCAACGAAGGTCTGTTATGCCAGTGTCAAAAGCAAATTTAGAAAATAATGGAACCCTGATAATTGAGATGGATACACTTCGGTGGATGCTTGTACCAAGAGTTAGCACTAACTTAAAGGTACAAAGATGCACATTTCCCCTTAGGATCAGCCTCATCCTTCCCTGCTGCACACTAGGCATATACTAATATTAAGTTGTGGCATAACCCAGCAGGGAATTTGCTAAGCCTCTTAAGAAAGGAAGGGGATGATGTCTCAAAGGACCTAATTAGCATGTACCAGCAGTAGCTGGTGGAGTCAAATAGAATTTAATTCTGAGAAATCTTGATCCAAGGGTCAAAATATAAGATTGAATATGGTGGAATTTATTTAGGAGAAATTTTTGAAGATATACATTTTAATATCCTGTCAAGGACCCAGAGGATGGTGTGAAATGTGAAATGGCTACAAGGATAGCTCCTAGAAGCTGGAAAAAGCAATGAGCATGCTAAGTGGAGGCAAAATGCCCAGTTCCCATTGCAGATAGTACAGGAAAAAATTCAAAGGCTTGAGAAAGTGGGACTGCTTGAGTGGTTACAATATGTAAGGCAGTAAATCTCACCAGATGATTACATTCCCCAGGAAGGCCTGAAGGATTCAACATTTGCCAAGGCCACAATAAACATGCTTGTAAAAGTGTCACCAACATCATTAAAATGTTCATTAATTGCTCTCCTCTGTAGACCAGGGTTGATTGTAGAAGAGGCAGTTACAGAACCAGGAACAATAATAGAAATAGAGACGATAGCACCCCTAAACCGAAGAGGTGTAGGAAGTGTGCTTACCCATCTGAAGCTGATGGAAGCAATTTTTGTAAATAGCAGAGGTTTGGATTAACTGCCAAGAGGCCTGTCTAACTCACAGATGTTTATGGAGATAGTAAACAGAACACAGTTCCCATAAGTGCATAATCTTTTTTTTTTAATGTAAAGTTCGATGATTCATTAGTTGCGTATAACACCCAGTGCACCATGCAATATGTGCCGTCCTTAATACCCATCACCAGCCTATCCCCATAAGTGCATAATCTATAGGTAGTCGAAAAGAGAACTACTTAGCTTAAACTTTTGGAGAAATCAGATAGATGACCTTTCGTTGTTTTTCCCTAAAACGTTAACAACCATATGTCCAGATTTCAGACAGACCTGGGCTCATTTTCAGACCCAGAAGGCTTTTATGAAAAAGGAGGCCAGATCTCCAGGAAGAAGGAACCTGCAACACCACTGTAATAGCACATGCTAATGCTTCCTGCAGACCTCCCCTAAAAGACACTTGTGGCCATTGACTTGCATAGATAACTGCACTGGGCAAAGTAGAATACTCATACTTTCATACTTTAGAGAATTGTTTTTCAGAGCCCCTGAGTTGACATGAATACCTGGAGATCTGAAGAATCACCATGATACCCTATTTGACTGGACACACTAGGTAATAAATGTGTTCCTTCACATGATTCAGCAGTCAGTGGGGTTTGACATACCTAGTATGGAGTTGTGGAAATTCCCAAATCAGTTTCATGGCTTATAGGATAAGCATTCTCAGAAAAAGTGATACCAACTGACAGTTTCCGTAACTGACCCCTGAGATAATAAATTAAAAGCAGTATCATATCATGGGGTAAAATGGCAAACATCAGTATATTCTCTAGATTCTAAAGGATACAGAGATGGTGGCCCTCAACATTTTCTTTTATTAAATTTACCATGGTGGCCCCTGCAAAAACCAGATTTATCCTGAAGACTGACAATAGACTATCCCAAACTTAATCAAGTTGTAGTCTCAATTGCAGCTGCTGTGTCATGTGTCATATTTTTTTTTTTTTTAGATTTGGGAAATAAATTATTTTCCATTCTTAGAAGAGAAGAGATCAAAAATGACATTCAAATGAAATGAACAACTATACATATTTACAGTTTTTTTGTTTCTCTCCCTTCTCATCCTTCAGGACTATGTTAACTCTCTGTCATAATATAGCTAGAGTTCTCTCTTCTTCTGGTTTCCACTCTGAACATCACATTGATTTAGATCACATTACCACAGTAAGAGGAAGGGGAATAGGAGATGTGCGTATTTGGACTTTTTTCTTCTAGGTGATATTGTGTCATGTAAAGATTTTAAATAAAAGAATGACTTGGTCAGAGTTGCAATTTAAATAAATTACCCTGGTGGTTTCATGGAGGATAGAATTTTTACTTGGGCACAACTTGAAATAAGATAACTGACCCCCAAAAAGACACTGAAATAGCCCCAGTGAGACATGCTGGATGTTTGTCAGAGTCCTGGCAAGGCAGAGGACATGGCACACTTAATTGAGGTGAGAATATGGAGACACACTCAACTTGGATAAGGAGAATTTAATGAAGAGGCACTTTCAAAAGGTCTAGGTAAGGTTATGGAAACCCATAGAATTGCAGCATTTATGGACTCCTGGACATGAGAAGCATCACCATATTTAGCCAGGGGTAAGAGGAGGGAACACTGTTAGCGGGGCATCCCGTATGGTGGGAATGTCCAGAGCAACTGCATGTCTTTCAGTCCCCATATGCCAATAATGGAAATCAGGCTTGTTAGCACCATTTAAATTAACTGTTTTCTTTATACAGCATTCTTGCGAGTGTTCTCAAGTAGGAAATACTGAAATGTACCATACAATGCACTTGAACAATTGTTGAATAATGTCTTAAGCTAAGTTTTCCTTGATATCATCCACAGAACAATAGCTATTTTTGAGTGGCTACTGTGTTTAAGACACTGTAATGGGTGCTTTATGCTCTTTATCTGATTCAATCTTCGTCATACTTAGTGGTATATAATATCAACTGTAGTAGTTTCAGCTGAGAAGACCAAAGCCAAGAGAAGATAAATAATCGAAGGTCAAATGCAGAATAAGTGTATGAGCCAGGGTTAAAATCCACTTTTGTCTGTCAACATATTTAAGTTTAAATATAAACAACAATGCTCTTACGACCAGAGTATGCGATGTAATTAGAAAAATAAATTTCCATTTAAGAAAAGAGCTATGCAAGGCAGTATGTAATTAAGTGAAACCAATTTTGCACAGAAATCAAATAATTATGGGGGTAACATTGACAATAATTAGACGTGAAAGTTGATAATAACCAATTTTGCTAGGAATAATCAAAGTGTTAAAGAGCAGAGATATATCTAACTGGAACTTTAATAATGGCTAATTTGCATAAGAATCTTCAAAGATGCAATAGACAGCATTATGGATCAATTGTCTTTGACGTCCTCCTGAAAACTGAGCTCATCTAGGGCACAATTTCGTCTCTGTGATTTCATGTTTTATTGTAACTATGTATCTCCTTATCTTCTTATCAAAATTATTCATTTGTCCTTGACAAATAAGAAAGAGACCATTTATAATCTTGCAAAATTGAGATTTTAAAAATAAATATAAAAAAGAATATTCTCTTTATTTATAGCTGTGCCTTATTTTGTAGAGCTCCGTGAAATTTAATAAATTATGAGGAATGTTTTGGGTCAAAATAATCAGAGAGGTTTTTTTATCAATAGTGGATTGCAATAATCGTAATATACAACTTGCTATTTAAGGGAGTTTGTATAAGATAAATTATAAGCTACAGCATGTAGTAATAAAAAGTTTAATGCTGCTATTTTTATGAGTAAGAGTGTTTTCAAAGTTGAGATTACTTTCCTATGCCTTTGTCTTCACAACTACCTGACAGCTGATTTGTGAGTTTGTGTCACAGTTGGATGGTGTGCACCCATCTAAGAAATAACAAACATAGGGACCTGTTGGAACAGATGGAAGGTACTCATGAATGGTTTCACCTGCTTAGGGGATTGGTAAATTAACTGAGGAGTTTGGGTTCTGATATTGAAATAGTTGCTTGCTAGCATTACTGCAGAAGTCATCAATGACAGCTATTTTAAACTCTTAGTGATGCCCGTGTTCTCAAAACTCTTCATTTTACATTTGGAAAATAAATCCCATAGTAATTATCAGGGTTTTCTTGCATGCTTTTTGGTGTTTTTTTGTTTGTTTTTAATTTTCTTAATTAAATGTTCTTATACCGAAGAGAAAAAATGTTGAGTTATGGGTGGGAGTAGAGGGACTTATATTATAGATAAGGAAAATGAGGGGTTATTTATAAAATAAATACCCAATTTTAAGTGTTACAATTTCACACATTTTCCATGAAAAGTTCTCATCATATAAAATTCCCTTTCATTAAAGAAAAGTCAAATTTGACTGAAAATATGAGCACTTACCTGACCCATATTCCTAGTTTTAAGAAGTCCATGATACATGATTTGGCTTCTTTCTGTATCCCACTATATCCTTCCATTTTTCTCAAGAACATCAAAGATTTTTTTTCCTAGAACAGAACAAATTATGTTATGAGACATCATCTTTGTTTGAGTTTTTAAAAATTTCTGGACTCTATGATTATATTTTGATTTTCTTTCTTGATTATATTTTTCCTAAATTAATCCTTTGAAAGTGGAATATATATTTTTAGGAGCAGTATTTCTACTTTCTTGAATTATTTTTCTTATGAGCTACATTTATACTTCATATGCACTTGGACCACATATAAAAACTGATATGGAATATTTTCATATTTTAGCTTTCTACAGTTCCTTTTTAAAGTTATTAATGAACTAGGATATTGATAAGTTTAAGCATTTTTAAAATAGTTGTTCTGCCACAGCTGTTTCCTTTTTTACCTCCCAATTAATAATATGTAAAGCTATATTGCATACTCATTAAATTCATGGATAATGCTAAATTGGGAGTAGTTAACTGAAGAAAGAGCAATAACAAGAAAATAGTATTATGATATGGAAATGTGGGAAGGAAAAAAGTTTAAAGAATGTTCAACTTGAGGAAATGTGGCTTTTTTAGGTAGAGAAAGTTACTGGACTATTACCTGTCTTTGCCTTTATTAAACATGTTTGTAGTTCTACAAATCCTGATTAGAAACCTACAAAGTAATGAACAGGCAGTGACTGTTTACTTGAAGCTTTGGCAAATGGAAACTTTTGGTTGTCGGTATATAATACTTTATCTGCATAAGACCATGTGGAGTAAATTACAGGTATCCTTCACTCTGCTGATTGTTTTCTTTTAGGTTGCATTTAAGGTACAATTTATTTCTAAGCACAACTCCTTCTATTTGGGACAATGTATAAGATCTTTAAGACAGGATATGGAGCTCACACTTTTTTTGGGTAATGTTCGATAATTTATCAGTTGCATATAATACCCAGTGTTCATCACATCATGTGCCTTCCTTAATGTCCATCTCCCAGTTACCCCATCCCCCTACCCACCTCCCCTCCAGCAACCCTCAGTTGTTTCCCATAGTTAAGAGTCTTTCATGGTTTTTCTCCCTCTCTGATGACTTCCCATTCAGTTTTCCCTCCCTTCCCCTAAGATCCTCTGTGCTGTTCCACATATGAGTGAAACCATATAATTGTCTTTCTTTAATTGATTTATTTTGCTCAGCATAATACCCTCCAGTTATGTCAATGTAAATGGTGACTATTCATCCTTCTGATGGCTGAGTAATATTCCATTATGTGTGTGTGTGTGTGTGTGTGTGTGTATACATACCACATCTTCTTTATCCATTCATCTGTCAATGGACAGCTCATCTCTTTCCACAGTTTTGCTATTGTGGATATTGCTGCTATGAACCTTTTCAACCTCAGAGCTCACGATTTTTAAATTAACTTGATTTATCTTAACAGTAATAACATTTATTTTTGCCTAAACTTCCTTATGAAAGTTGTTTTAAGGAAATAGTGGGGGAACTCATGTTTTATTTACTCATTTTCCCATCATAGTTATTTCAATTAAAAGCATTAATAGACATCTAGATGAGTAGCATAATTTCCTATGGGATAATAAAATAAGTAGTAATATCAGAACATAACAAGTACATGGTAAGCAATTATGAGTGAGAAAATGAATATGTACAGCATACATACAACAAATATATGTAAATTGAGATGATTATGAATCAGTCTTCTTTTAAATATGAATAAAAGAGTAATTCATGTAATGAAATGATGAGAAAGTCATGGAATTTTACACATGGAATAGGTGATTTTCTTTTTAAGATTTGTTATTTATTCATTTGAGAGAGAGAGAACAAGGAGAGCACAAGAGCAGGGTGAGGGACAGAGGGAGAAAAAGACTCCCCACTGAGCAGGGAGCCTGATGTGGGGCTTGATCCCGGGACTTGATCCCATGACCCAAGCTGAAGGCAGACACTCAACCAACTGAACCACCCAGGCACCCCAAGAAATAGGTGATTTTTAAAACAAAGAAATTTCAGAGCTGAAAAAGCTGTAGGGAGAATCTATTCATAGAATAATAAAATCTTATATCAGCAAATAACCTTTGAGGTTTTGGCCAAAGAGATTTGTGGCAAAGAAAAAGGTAAATCATAGTTTATGGGTAGAACTAAAGCTAGAGCTTAAGTATTTTGATTTACATTTTGATGCTTTTGTCACTGTACCCTGTGGCCATTTGCTGCATCTCTCAGGGTCAGTTTATACCTAGATATTAGTAACCTTGCAGTAAAACAGGCATTGCTCTTTGAAACACTGGAAGAGGGATCAATCTATCAACCATAAAAATATCAACTTTTGGGCACCTGGGTGGCTCAGTCGGTTTTGCTTTGGCTTGGGTCATGATCCTGGAGTCCTGGGATCAAATCCCACATTGGGCTTCCTGGTCAGTAGGGAGTCTGCTTCTCCCTCTGCCGTTCACCCTGCTTGTGCTCTCTCTTGCTCATTCTCTCTCTCAAATAAATAAATAAATAAAATATTTTTAAAAATATACCAACTTTTGCTCAGCAACTGCCTAGAGACATTATAACGAACATTATCCAAGTGATGGAGACATGTAGGACGGTATTTCGGTTCTGAGAAACTTATAACTGTACTTGGCAGATTAAAAACATACTCAAAAAGGACAATAATAATAAACACTGTTTAAATGCTGTTTGAATATTAAAGATAAAACATTGCATTTCAGAAGATGAAGAATTCACTGAAATAAGCCCATTGGCTAAGATTTTATTAGATGAATGGGCTTCAAAGCACAAACCCAATGGATCAACAGAAAACAGAAGAAAAGCATTATATGCAGAGGGATTCTTAATTAGAAAATGTTTGGATATTAAGAATGATTTGTTCAGTGTGGATAATTTTATTGAAATAGACATTGTTTTAGATATAACACAAGAACAGTTCATAAGACACTTCTAATTACAGAATCATTTATTACTTTTAACATTCAGACTAAGTAAATTTTGGAAATGTATAAAGCAATGTTCTAAGTATTCAAAGGAACTTGAGAATTTCTTTGTAGGAAGAATTTGTGAGTAAATTTTATAACTTGTTCAAACATACTAGATGGACCTTCAACATTATGAATGATTTCAACAACAATGACTTTGAAACTTGACCCACGAAAGAAAATGAGTTCTTAATTAGGTAGTGGCATTGCCACAGAATATCATTCTTGTAGAGCATGGTGAGTTAAGTAGATATATAACCTGAACCTTCGGTATTTGATCTGATGGATTACTACACCTAAGACCAAACAAAGCTCCCTAAGAGGAGAGCTGCAAAGGAATTCCATGTCTCTTCAGTAAACTGTGGCATTTAAGAGCAAGGTTCGATCAGTAGAACACACTTTTGGAGCACATATGAACTATTGCTTCTTGTCATCATGTAACTAACTCTTCTTCTGTCTTTCTTCAGTATCATTCTTGACTTGATTTCCATCCTTGACTTATCTGGCTCTTTTTTACTGGCTTCTTTGGTTCTCACCATCCTGAATGAACTTCTGGTACTAGTGTTTTATGTATAACTGTTAAATTTCAAAACTTGGTCCCGTAGGCCAAGACTAAAAATTGCATTTGACATATTTATTACTTGCTTTCTTCACCTGCCTCGTGTTCAAGTACAGCTAAATCTGCGACCATTATTCATTATTCAGCCACTAAACCTGATCTAATAATGTGAGTCCCTTCTTATTTACAACCAACTAACTTCCAGCTTCTATTAGTAAATTGTCCTAGTTTGAACCTTGACATTTAATGTAGGCATTAAACTTTTGGAGGCATGAGTATGAAACAAAGAAGTGATATTTTATAAGATTAATGTATCTAAACATGCAGAATGGTTTGGAGAAGAGTGGAAAAGACACAAAGGAAACTATTACAGGAGGGGTGACATTGCCCTGAGCTAGAGTAAATATAGTGACTACACTAGGAAAGGGATAGACATGGACACAATAATTTAGAGAGAAAAATCAACAGGACCTAGTTATTGACTAAAATAAGAACAAAGCATCATTTTAGAACCCAGTAATTAAGAAACAAGAGTTTCATGAGAAGAAATTAGGAAACCCAGAGAAGAATGTGCTTATGGTAAAACATGGAGTTGATTTTTTGCTTGCTTAATTTGAGGCTAAAACATCCAGATAGAGATATTCTGCATTAAAATTCAAAATCAGAATTCTGAAAAAAAGTTCAGGACTAGATATTTAATTTGGACATTATGAATTCAAGAGTGATAGGTGACTCCATTATGGTAGATGAGACCTAAAAGCAAAAGAAAGAATAATGAAAGGGACTAAAATCTAAGGATTTCATTGACATTAGATGTGAGAATGAACTAGTGAAATATAGAAAGAGTCCAAAAGCATAAGAAAACAAAAATAGCATGACCTCCAGAAGAGAGAGAAAGAGAGACTGAGTAAAAGAGAGGGGAAAAGGGAATGAGGACCAAGGAAAACCGATGTCTATCTAGACACCAAAAATAACACTATAATTTTGAGTAGAATAGTTACAGTTGACCCTTCAACATGCAGGGGTGTTGACACTCTGTGCAATTGAAATCCGTGTATAAATTTTGACTCCCCCAAAGCTTAACTGCTAATAGCCTACTGTTGACCAGAAGTCTTACCAGTAACATAGTCAATTCACACATGTTTTTTATGTTATGTGTATTATATGCTGTATTCCTACAATAAAGTAAGCTAGAGAAAAGAAAACGTCATTAAGAGGTGTCTGGGTGGCTCAGTCAGTTGAGCATCTGCCTTTGGCTCAGATCATGATCCCAGACTCTTGGGATGGAGCCCCACATTGGACTCCCTGCTCGATGGGGAGTCTGCTTCTCCCTCTGCCCTTTACCCCACTCATGCTCACTCACTCTCTCTCAAATAAATTTAAAAAATTTTTTTTAATTTAAAAAGAGAAAATGTCATTAAGAAAATCATAAGGAAAAGAAAATACATTTACAGTATTATACTGTGTTTATTAAAAACAATTCACATGTAAGTGGACCCATGCAGTTGCAACCCGTGTTGTTCAAGGGTCAACTGTATGTTTATAATTAAGTCTCCATGTTTGTTGGTGATCATGCCCAGAAAAAAAAGAATAGCTAGCATTAAGACAAAACACACGCGTACGCGCGCGCGCACACACACACACACACACACACACAAGCCTTTACTGTGAGACATAAAATCAATGGTCAGTATTGTATTGGTTGGTTTTTGTCTTACCCCTAACTCTGCTTATTTAAGAAGCTCAAGGATGTCCAATTTTTACAGTGCAAACAACACTAGATTTATGTTAAGAACTTTTTTTCTGTTAGTGCTTTTATTTTCTTTTTAAAAAGTTGTTCTTAATAACAAGATTGTTAACTTAGAAATTCTGAAATTAAATGTAGTAAGCAGCAATTTTAAAACAAGCACATGGAAATACAAATATATTAAATAACAAAAGATATTTTCACATGGAAAGTAGCTAACCACTTTGATATTAGGTTAAAATGAGACAGTCTTGAAATACTTTGAAAAAGAGAAGCCACTGAGTCTTTAATATTTAAATAAATGTATGTTGTCCTTAGTTTGAGAAAACATGTATTATATTTTAAAAATTATATAAGATGACTAAAATATACTTCTAGGTTTAACAAAATGAGCACATAGTAAGGACAAGGTTTTATGTATTCTAGTGAATGTAGCTTACAAGCTGTGATTTATAACTCAAAAAGATTCACCCCCTGATCCACTCTTGAACATACTTTGAATGCCAAGGACACTCCAAAACATAGATAAAATGTTTAAGCAGCAGAATGATGGAAAAGCTTAAAGTCATATCAGAATGTAGAAATTTGATTGCATCTTAAGAAATGATCATATAATTTTTGCTCATAAAAGAAGAATTAAATCTTTGCTGCAGGCCACATCTATCAGTCTCAAACACATATGATAGGCAGACGAAGTTGGACCCAAAAGGGTGCATGCTGCATGATTGCATTTAAATGACATGCTAGGGAAGAAAAATCTTTGGGTACAAGAAACAGAATGGTCATTGTGAAATGATGAGTTTTTGGGGGAGGGGATAGAAAGCAAAGCAGCACAGGGAGCTTTCTGAGGCAATAGGCTTATTCTGTATCTAGATTTGGGTAGTGGCCACATGACTATAGACCGTCAGAACCCAGGGAAAACTCCCTTTAAGGAGCAGTGGAGTTTATTGAATGTAAAATGCAGTTCCATAAAGTTGATTTTATTTTTTTAATTTTTTATTTTAATTCCAGTTGGTTAACATACAGTATTATACTAGTTTCAGATTTATGATATAGTGATTCTGCAACATAAAGCTCATTTTAAATAAAAAATAAAGACCATATGCTATCAGGCATGAATAGAATGGCTTATCTGAGGTGTTAATTGTGGGTGATATTTATTAGTGGTTATCAGTGACCTTGTACTTATTAAATTTTTGATTATTATATAAGAAAATGGAGAAGAGATAAAAATACACTGCTTTGTATGTAAAATTTGAATGATCCTTTTAGATTAGAAGCTAGACTGCATTTTAAAAATGTTTTTCTTAACAGTTTATATGGTAAAAGGAGCTAATCCCTAAATTGGACCCATATTCTAAACTGTTAGCTGTATTTCCTGGGTTAACACAAATGACTAAACCTAAAGCTTAATAGAAAATTCTGTATTTCCTTTACAAACTATTTTTTTTTCCTTTCTGCATGCACTAAAGCTTCATTAATTTAATTTCCCTGTAACGTCTTATAAGTAGAAAATGCTATTAATCTATTTTCTTTTAAAGATGAGTAATTTGGTATTGAAAATAGATTTACCATTTGTCCAGGGATCGTTACATGGTTAAACATCATTACTATTATTACAATAGCTTCATAAAAAGCAGGTCAAGACTGGGTTTATTACCATCCACCTAATTATATCAAAGACACTTCATTTAGTGCCTTTTTCCACTGTGGGGGTTCTTTTATTATTGAGGCAGTGTGAGAAAGGTTTTCTCCTAATTTATTCCACATTTTATTTTCAACATGAAGTGCTAAACCTATTGAACCATAGACCATTGGTGAATTGATCTCTTCACTTGCAGTATTTACTGCTCCGGTAAATTAGGTGTACATAATGCCAGCTGTCGACCTCCAGATGCCATAGAGTCAAGCAGCATAAATTCCCATCCTTTCAGACACACATATTTCGATAACTTTATCTGAGAAGTGGTCTGCTGCTGCTGTAAATAATTTCATACTGTGGAAACTCATTCCATGCCATCTTTGTTTTTATTTATTTTAAAATAAGGAATATTTGTGATAAAAGTTCAACCATAGTAGCAGTCAAAGTCTTTTAAAAAGGACATTTTGTCCAATGGAAGTTCACATTTAAAATTACTTCCACTGAAATTATATTCTATCTAATAAGCGAAGACCACCTTTCCTTGATAAAATGATTTCTATCCTGGAGATAGTATTGTCCATTCATTGAGTCATGGCATTGTTTATAAAACTTTGGCAATGAAGACATGACTGGAAGAAAACGTTTTTGTTTTGTTTTGTTTTTAAGTTGGAAAAGTCAGTCTCTGAATAGTGTTGATTGGAAAAATGGGTGATAAAAATGGGTACTCTGGCAAGTAAACTCAATGAGCAAGGAAATAAAATATTCTAAAATTGAAATTTCTTTAAATTTCTAGGTACACTCAGAAGAAACAATGCATTACATACGCACACACATACCTACATCGAATAGTTTGGATTGCCACTAAGGTACAAGGAATAAAATAAGAGAGTAAGTGCACAGTTTGATTGAATCAAACACTGTCAGAAGATATATTTACTTCAAGAGGAGAGCACCATTGAATCTGTTGTAGCTCAGTTGAGAAAGAACCTACATAAGCAAAACACTAACAACATGAAAGACAAAGGTCAGCAGAAAGGACTTGAGTAATTATTAAAAAGTCCAAACTTGGCATTTTGGAACTGTATCTTAATTTGAAAAATTGATGATATTACGGTTATAAATAGATTAATCAATAAATAGCAAAAGTTGACTGAGACAGTCAAGGACTTTCTCAGTCAGAATGATAAATGCAACACAAAACCTTATTGACAATTGCTCCAGGAGGTTTTATGATTGACAATGAAGACATGATGCGAAATGCTATATTATGTAGGTATTTTTAATGATTCTAGAAACATTTTTTAAAGTTATTATTGTGCTAATCATTTAGTAAAAATTGACTTCTCAGCACGGCAGTGATTACCTGTGTCATTTTAAATAAGGGGTTCCAAAAGGAGGGCATTTAACAAAATTCCTAATATCAATTCTCAAGTAATAAAATTGAATAAAAAGAAGCAATAAGGAAATAATACCTTTATCTATTTCAGACTGCTAATGGAAGAGTAGAGGCAGGCTCTCCACATGGTACTGCTCACAGATAAACCTGTTTCAACACCCACATGACGTTCCTGCATGTGCAGCATAGCATCACTGACTCCATCCTGGAGTTAAGAGAGTAACCTGACTTTATGCATGGATTGAACACCTGGCTGGGGGGCTATTCCTGTCACAAGATAAAAGTTTACAAATACAGAACAAACAAAAACCTAGACAAATAATCATTTCTTGAATGTGCAGAGCTAATGTTTCTAGTTAAGCCATAATTTTCTCTCCAAGGAACTGATAATTGGAAACTTAACAGTGACAGATATAGACTGATTGTGGCAATAATAAACTCTGATTAACTATGTATGCAGGTTTAAACAGAGAGAAGCTAGTAGCCAGTGATTAAGTTTTATGCAAATCAAGTCAGATGATTGATTACCACTATGGCCAAGTCACAAATGTCAAACTAATCTTGCAAGGGTGGTGACCTCAAAATAAGCAGTATGGACAGACAATAATTTAGCACCTCTTTTCTCATTTATACAACACCTAATTTTTTTTATAAAAAATTACACTAACAACATATAGGATTGTATAAAAGACATCTCTCAGTCCACATTTCTCAATAGACAGGCTCTTGAAGGTTCTGTATTTAAATACACTGTATAAACAAAATGAAGGAAACATCACATTTTTATATGCTCAGATTCTAATTAGATACTATTGAGATCTTGGTGAAATCCTGTAAGACAAAAAATGTTTGAGTGGAGGAGTTAAGATGGTAGAGGAGTAGGGGGCCCCTTTTTCAGCTGGTCCCCTGAGGCGAGCTGGATAGGTACTAGACCATCCTGAACATCCACGGAATCAGCCTGAGATGCAGGAAGATACATTTGGATCTCTACAAGTGAACATCTCCAGCGCTGAGTATTGAGGTATGAAGCAGGGAGCCATGAAACTGCACACAGATATCGGAAGATAAACGGTAGGGCGAGGGGGCCACCGCGTTCGGGCACTGGGAAGCAGTAGCCTCCTGCACAGCGGAGGGGGCAGACTCGCGGACCGGCACCCCCAAGAGAGCAGACTGAGACCGTGAGCCAGGGAACGCGCGCCACCAGACTGAAATGGAGCTCCGGTGTGCTCACTGGAACCAGACTGAGACCGGGAGCTCCACGAGTGCACGGGAGCGGCTGGCAGCTGGAGGCTGGTGGTGTTAGAAACACAAAGGACAGAGATGTGCCAGCCCTGGAAGTGAGGGCTGGGACACCGGCTGTGGGGCACACATCCAGGGACGCCGCAGGGTTGAGCAACACCAAAAGAAACAGAGTTAAAGTGGCCAGAACATCAGTGGAGAACGGTCTGCAATTCATCTGTTCTGAGACAAAGGCTGAGATTTGGCCACTGCTGCTCTGACTTGCAGAAGAGACACAGCAAACCACCAGGGAAAGCCGCCAGAGAACAAAAGCCTGGAAATACTGGCTTACAGTGTGCCCACACTGATCCACCCTCTCAGGGGCCACAGAGACTCTACGCAAACAGGGTTGCCTGAGTATCACCACGGCAGGCCCCTCCCCCAGAAGGTAGGCTGAAAAATCAAAGAAGCCCACATCCCTAAGGTCCCTATAAAACAAGTGCGCACTGCCTGGGTCCAGGTCAATAATTTGGGCTCTGGACAACTCCGCAACCTCTCCTCATCAGGATGACGAGAAGGAGAAATCCCCCCAAGCAAAGAAAAGACAATGAGTCTGTGGCCTCTACCACAGAACTAATGGATATGGATATAACCAAATTATCAGAAATGGAGTTCAGTAACAATGGTCAAGATGATGTGTAGACTTGAAAAAATTATTAATGAAAATGTTAATGAGAATATAGAATCTCTAAGGGTGGAAATGAGAGCAAATCTGGCAGAAATTAAAAATTCTATGAATCAAATGCAGTCAAAACTAGAAGCTCTGAGGGCCAGGGTGAATGAGGCAGAAGAACGTATCAGTGAATTGGAGGATGGGTTAGTAGAAAAGAAAGTTAAAGTTGAAACTTGGTTCAAAAAAATCCAATCTCAAGAATGTAGGTTACGGGAGATTACTGACTCAATGAAACATTCTAATGTCAGAATCATCAGCATCCCCGAGGGAGTGGAGAAAAACAGAGGTCTTGAAGAGATATTTGAACAAATTATAGCTGAAAACTTCCCTAATATAGCAAAGGAAACAAGCTTTCATGTACAAGATGCAGAGAGGACCCCTCCCAATCTCAACCACAATAAACCTATGCCATGTCGGTCATGGTGCAATTCGCAAATATTAGATTCAAGGATACAGTATTGAAAGCTCCCAGGGCAAAGAAATTTCTCACGTACCAAGGCAAAGATTTCAGAATTACATCAGACCTGTCTACACAGACCTGGAATGAGAAAGGGTTTGGGGGGGGTGGCATTTTTAAAACTCTTTCAGAAAAGAACATGCAGCCAAGGATCCTTTATCCAGCAAGGCTGTCATTCAGAATTGATGGAGAGATAAAGACTTTCCAGAATTGCAAGTCATTGACCAATTTCGTAACCATGAAACCAGCCCTACAGGAGATATTAAAGGGGGTTCTATAAAAGTAAAAAGGCCCCAAGAGTGATACAGAACAGAAAGTCACAATCTATAGAAAAAAAGACATTACAGGCAACATGGCATCATTGAAATCATATCTCTCAATAATCAGTCTAAATGTAAATGGCCTAAATGCTCCCGTAAAGCACCACAGGGTTGCAGATTGGATAAAAAGACATGACCCACCAATTTGCAGTCTACAAGACACTCATTTTGAACCTAAAGGTACATCCAGACTGAAAGTAAAGGGATGGAATACCATCTTTCATGCCAATGGACCTCAAAAGAAAGCTGGGGTAGCAATTCTCATATCAGACAGATTGGATTTTTAACTAAAGACTATAGTTAGAGACACAGAAGGGCACTATATTATTCTTAAAGGATGTATCCAACAAGTGGATATGACAATTATAAATATCTATGCCCCCAACAGGGGAGCAGCAAGATACACAAGCCAACTCTTAACCAGAATAAAGAGACATATAAATAAAAATATGCTAATAGTAGGGGACCTCAACACTCCACTATCAGCAATAGACAGATCACCTAAGCAAGAAATCAGCAAAGAAACAAGAGCTTTGAATGCCATACTCAACGAGTTGGACCTCATAGATATATATAGAACACTACACCCCAGAACCAAAGAATACTCATTCTATTCTAAAGCCCATGGAACATTCTCAAGAACAGACCATGTTCTGGGTCACAAAACAGGTCTCAACCTATACCAAAGGACTGAAATTATTCCCTGCATATTCTCAGACCACAACGCTTTGAAATTGGAACTCAACCACAAAGAAAAATTTGGAAGAAACTCAAACACTTGGAAACTAAGAACCATCCCGCTCAAGAATGATTCAATAAACCAGGAAATCAAATATCAATTTAAATATTTATGGAGATGAACGAGAATGAAAACACAACGTTCCAAAACCTATGGGATACTCCAAAGGCAGTCCTAAGGGGAAAATACATAGCCATCCAAGCCTCACTCAAAAGAATAGAAAAATCTAAAATGCAGTTTTTATATTCCCACCTCAAAAGCTGTAACAGCAACAGAGGAACAGGCCTAATCCACGCACAAGAAAGCAGAAATCAATGAATTAGAAACCAGGAGCACAGTAGAGCAGATCAACAGAACTAGAAGCTGGTTCGTTGGAGGAGTAAATAAAATTTACAAACCAGTGGCAAGACTTATCCAAAAGAATAGAGAAAGGACCCAAATTAATAAAATTATGAATGAAAAGGGAAAGGTCACAACCAACACCAAAGAAATTGGAAGGAATATTAGAAACTTTTATCAACAGCTTTAGGCCAATAAATTAAGCAATCTGGAAGAGATAGAGGCCTTCCTGGAAACCTATAAAGTACCAAGACCAAAACAGGAAGAAATTGTTTAAAAACAGACCAATTAATTATGAAGAGATTGAATCAGTGATTAAAAACCTTCCAAAAAAAAACCTCCAGGACTGGCCGGTTTTCCCTGGGAATTCTACCAAACATTCAAAGAAGAAATAATACCTATTCTCCTAAAGCTATTTAAAAAAAATGGAAACAGAAGGAAAGCTACCAAACTAATTCTATGAGGCCAATATTACCTTGATCCCCAAACTAGGCAAAGACCCCATCAAAAAGGAGAATTACAGACCGATGTCCCTAATGAATATGGATGCCAAAATTCTCAACAAGATCCTGGCTAATAGAATCCAACAGTACATTAAAAGGATTATCCATCATGCGCAAGTGGGATTCATCCCTGGGATGCAAGGGTGGTTCAACATTTGCAAATCTATCAGTGTCATAGATTTTATCCAGAAGGAAAAAGCCAAAAATCATATGATTCTCTCAATAGATGCAGAAAAAGCATTTGACAAAATACAGCATCCTTTCCTGATTAAAACCCTTCAGAGTGTAGGGATAGAGGGTACATTCCTCAATCTCATAAAAACCATCCATGAAAAGCCTATAGAAAATATCATTCTTAATAGGGAAAAGCTGGAAGCCTTTCCCTTAAGATCAGGAACACGACAAGGATACCCACTCTCGCCATGATTATTCAACATAGTACTAGAAGGCCTTGCAACAGCAATCAGACAACGAAAAGGGATAAAAGATATCCAAATCAGCATAGAAGAAGTCAAACTGTCTCTCTTTGCAGATGACATGAAACTCTATATGGAAAACCCAAAAGAATCCACTCCCAAACATTTAGAAGTTATAGAGCAATTCAGTAATGTGGCAGGATACAAAATCAATGCTCAGAAATCAGTCGTATTTCTATACACGAATAATGAGCCTGAAGAAAGAGAAATTAGGGAATCCATTCCATTCACAATAGCACCAAAAATCATACATTATCTCAGAATTAACTTAAGCAAGACATAAAGGATCTATATTCTAGGAACTACAAATCCCTCTTGAAAGACATTGAAGAAGACACAAAAAGATGGAAAAATAATCCATGCTCATGGATTGGAGGAATTAACATAGTTAAAATGTCCATGTTACCCAGAGCAAGCTATACTTTCAATGCTCTCCTGATCAAAATACCGATGACATTTTTCAAAGAACTGGAACAAATAGCCCTTAAATTTCTATGGAACCAGAAAAGGCCCCGAATCACCAAGGAATGGTTGAAAAGGAAAAGCAAAGCTGGGGGCATCACAATGCCGGATTTCGAGCTGTACTACAAAGCTGTGATCATAAAGACAACATGGTACTGGCACAAAAACAGACACATAGACCAATGGAACAGAATAGAGAACCGAGAAATGGACCCTCAGCTCTTGGGGCAACTAATCTTTGACAAAGCAGGAAAAAACATCCAGTGGAAAAAAAGACAGTCTCTTCAATAAATGGTGCTGGGAAAATTGGACAGCTACATGCAAAAGAATGAAACTTGACCACTTTCTCACACCATACACCAAGATAAACTCTAAATGGATGAAAGACCTCAATGTGAGACAGGAATCCATCAAAATCCTAGAGGAGAGCATAGGCAGCAACCTGTACGACATAAGCCACAGCAACTTTTTCATGACACATCTCCAAAGGCAAGAGAAACAAAAGAAAAAATGAACTTGTGGGACTTCATGAAGATAAAAAACTTCTGCACAGCCAAGGAAACAGTCAAAAAAACTAAGAGGCAGCCCACAGAATGGGAGAATATATTTTCAAATGATACTACAGATAAAAGACTGATATTCAAGATCTACAAAGAACTTCTCAAACTCAATACACAAGAAACAAATAAACAAATCCTAAAATGGGAGAAGATATGAACAGACACTTTCCAATGAAGACATACAAATGGTTAACAGACACATGAAAAAATGTTCAAAATCATTAGCCACCCAGGAAATTCAAATCAAAACCACACTGAGATACCACCTTACGCCAGTTAGAATGGCAAAAATTGACAAGGGAAGAAGCAACAATTGTTGGAGAGGATGTGGAGAAAGGGGATCCCTCCTACATTGTTGGTGGGAATGCAAGTTGGTACAGCCACTTTGGAAAACTGTGCAGGTCCCTTAAAAAGTTAAAAATTGTGCTACCATATGATCCAGCTATTGCACTACTGGGTATTTACCCCAAAGAGACAGACATAGTGATGAGAAGGGCCATATGCACCCCAATGTTCATAACAGCTCTGTCCACAATAGCTAAATCGTGGAAGGAGCTGAGATGCCCTTCAACAGATGACTGGATTAAGAAGTTGTGGTCCATATATACAATGGAATATTATTCAGCTATCAAAAAGAACGATTTCTCAACATTTGCTGCAACATGGACAGCACTGGAGGAGATAATGCTAAGTGAAGTAAGTCAAGCAGAGAAAGACAACTATTATATGATTTCTCTCATCTATGGAACATAAGAACTAGGATGATCAGTAGGAGAAGAAAGGGATAAAGAAAGGGGGGGTAATCAGAATTAGGAATGAAACATGAGAGACTATGGACTATGAGAAACAAACTGAGGGTTTCAGAGGGGAGGGTGGTGGGGGAATGGGATAGACCGGTGATGGGTAGTAAGGAGGACATGTATTGCATGGTGCACTGGGTGTTATACGCAACTAATGAATCATCGAGCCTTACATCGGAAACCGGGGATGTACTGTATGGTGACTATCATAATATAATAAAAAATCATTAAAAAAAAGAAATAAGTCAAGCAGAGAAAGATAATTATCATATGGTTTCTTTCATCTATGGAACATAAGAACTAGGAAGATCGGTCGGAGAAGAAAGGGATAATGAAAGGGGTGGTAATCAGAGTGGGGAGTGAAGCATGAGAGACTATGGGCTCTGAGCAACAAACTGAGGGCTTCGGAGGGGAGAGGGGTGGGGGAATGGGATAGGCTGGTGATGGGTAGTAAGGAGGGCACGTATTGCTTGGTGCACTGGGTGTTATACGCAACTAATGAATCATGGAACTTTACATCAAAAACCAGGGATGTACTGTATGTTGATTAACATAATATAATAAAAAATATTTTAAAATAAATGTTTACTAACACCAAAAAACATCCCCCTAACAAAAAATATAATTTGTAAAATTGTTTCAATTTTTAAAATTATAGCAAACCATATTTTCTCACTCTAATGGTATGTAAGCAAGCACACATTGTATAAATCAGTTTAACACTTTTTCTATTCTATTAATAACTTTCTGTGTTCTGAGATACCAGATAAATACTGAAACTGAGATATTTTCAGCATACCCTAGATAAAGTGACTCTGATCACAGAGTCATCATTACCACTCATTTGAAAAATAGCATCCTTTGTTTAAAAAGCAACAAACTCTTTGGATGAATAGTATCAGAAGGTATGAAAGGGGTCAGAATCTGAAATCTTAGTTCTTATGAGTAAACTATGTACAGTATTTGTATCATGCATGACTCTCAGTTCTGTTAGAGATTTTGACAAATATGTTTCCACTATACATTTCATTACATCAAAATGCTACAGCAAGCTAGAAGAGCTTGAATATATGAAACCAACTTGTTTGTAGTTAGATATGGGTATATGCTATTTGAACTTCTTTATTCCTCAGACCTTCCTATATGGATTACTATTAGGAAATCGGAAGTGAGGTTGTAAATGGATCTTGGATTGTCTTATCAGATAATAAGTTAAATTCCACAGCCTCTTTTGAAGTGTGTGTGAGTGGGATTACAGAGAGAGGATTCTAGCCTCCATGTTATCACCATATGACCATGATTCAAAAATCAAAAATGTCTGTGTCAGTGACAGATGCATGGTCTAGGATGGCTCAGACAATATCTCTTAGCCTTCTGATGTTGAGGTACAGAGACACTTGACACAATTTAGTCCTTCTGGGTTCTTAACTTGGAATCTGACCACAAAACTCTATTAACATGTTTCTGTGCAGATCTTTGCCACAACTCCCCCTCCCTAACATTTCTTACTAGTATGGATTTATTCCACTTGGCCCATTTTTATCTCATTGGGGATTTCAGGAGGTAAGAAGCACGAGTCCAGATCATGGCAAGAAACTGATGGCACAATCAGAATGGTGAGCTGAACATTTAGTAAAGGATCTTTCTGCAAAGACAGGCATAAGGTTAAATCAGTCAACCAGAGGGTTGCATCAGCCCAGGCTAGCAAGATTAGGTAGCCATAATATCTGCTCCTTTGTGGCATGGACCAACAGCATTCAGTTGTTGGATGGGCTAGACTAGAGGGATCCAGCTATTTGCTGCTGCTTTGTTGTCTTTTCACCATATGTGTGGTGTCTTGGTAATTGTATTGGTTTCCCAGGGCTGTGGTAACAAACTACTACAATCTGGGCAGTGGGAAACACAGAAATTTATTTTCAGGAGGCTAGCGGTCTGAAATCAAGGCATTGTCAGTGTTAGGTGGCAAACACATCATTCCAATCTATGCATCCATTGTCAAATGGTTGTCTTCCCAGATTCATTGCATTATATTGTCTTATAAGAATACCAGTCATATTGGGGCGCCTGGGTGGCTCAGTCGTTAAGCGTCTGCCTTCAGCTCAGGGCGTGATCCTGGCGTTATGGGATCGAGCCCCACATCAGGCTCCTCTGCTGGAAGCCTGCTTCTTCCTCTCCCACTCCCCCTGCTTGTGTTCCCTCTCTCACTGGCTGTCTCCCTCTCTGTCAAATGAATAAATAAAATCTTAAAAAAAAAAAGAATACCAGTCATATTGGATTTAGGGCCTACCCTCCTCCTGTATGACCTCATCTTAACTATTTATGTCTATAATGACCTATTTCCATATAAGTTCATGTTTTTAGATACACAGAATTAGTACTTCAACATATCTTTCAGAAGGACTCAATTTAATCCATAACAGTAGGGTTGGCTGAAAGCTTGGGCTCAATTTGGACTGTTTACACCTTTTGGTACTTCTTACATTGCAGCTGGCTCCCTCAGGAGTAAGTGTTCCAAAAGACAAGAGGTGGAAGATGACAATTTCTTAAAGTCTGGGCTTGGACTGGTCCAGCTTCATTTCTTCTGTGTTCTATTAATCAAAGGTGTTATTTGCTACAACCAATTCAAAGGAAGGACAATTCTACATCACTTCTCAAAGGGAGAAGGGACAGAGATTTGGAGTCATCTTTAATCTACTACAGACTCAGTTAAGTTAACCTAAAACTTAATTCCAGGATCCCAGATTACAGTGGTCCTATCCTTAATGGCTACTGCAGATTCATACTGACCAGTATTATTGGACAAGGGAACCCTAGGAAGTGCTGAAGTGAACCCCATAAATTCCAGATAAGTACTTCTTACTCTATGAGGCATCAATTCAAATTATTCTTCATATTCAGAATCAAGCAACAAGCCAGTGGAGTAAACCATTTACTCTCTTGGATAAGATGCATAAAAAATTCAGACTGACTTTGTAATGTTAGCTTCTAAATCAACAGAGCCATAGCTGTGTTCCAAAGTACAAGCATCTCTTCCTTGGATACAACTAGGTCATCAAAACCTGTCAATTCTAAATTCACAGGAATGGGAGACAAAATATCTTTAAAGGAATTATTAGATTGAATGGTGAAAGGAGATGCTACCATTCCTTTCCTTGTTCTCAGAGTAGTGCAATCATATATTTGTCAATAATTAAGAGAAAACATATTCATATCCTGTAGGAAATAACCCTGACTTTACACATGTTGTATCTCATGTGGCATGTTATTCCATTATTCCCTCAAGTCAGTTACTTCTTGCTGATGGGCACATATTAATCTTTGTAAATTTCATACGCTATACATTGTCATGCAATGAGTTTGGGGGTCAAGGTATTATTGTGTAGGATATCAAATAAGCAATGTATCAGAGAGCAAGAAAATTGATACACTAGAATGGGTGTAATTTCAGATTTAGTTTATAAGACTACCTAGTCATTTTCCATGGCCCTGTTTGACTTTTGCACAGGTAAAATGTGAGGTAAAGAGGTATGAGGTATAAATGATCAATCCTGAAACTTTAAAGTTCTTGATTTTGGCACTAATTTCTGTAGTTTCCCCAGAATTTTTTTTTGAAATTACTGGTTTTTTTTTTTCTTTTTTAAGTTAAGGGGGTATGGATGGGAGGCGGTTCCAAGGACTTATTCTTTGGTCCTTCCTTCTATAGTATCACTTCCTTCTATAGTATCAAGGTTCATTATCAGAATTTTTCCAGTTTTTCAATTATACCTTTTCTGACTATACCTTCTGGAACTACAGAAATATACTCAGTAGTATATAAGTCATGGGCCCAATGTATCAGCTGAGAAATAGGCTCAGAACAACACTTTATAAATTATGAAACTTCACTTGTGGCTGGTGTTATAGTTTTCAGGGATTGACATCAATTTTGAGTTGTTACTTTATAATTCCATGGGAATTCAAAATATTTTCCTTTTCATAATAAATACTCACTTAGGTAAATGACTGCACATCTTACTGTGGGAAACTTGAAGAAAGATGCATGTGGCCACTTTGCAGAGTCCTTCTTCAAAGGATGTCCTATCCCCTCAATCAAGAAAACCCAGTTCTATAAGCTGGGTCTAATTTGAGAATGTGATAAGGACACAAAAAATTACTGTATCATCAACTGAGTCAACTTCTTTCAATAGACCTAGAAATTTTTTTTCTGTTTATATATGTAAAATAGCACTTAACATACTACCAACAACTTCTTTCTTATGGACTCCATGATAAATTATACAATGCTACAGATTGCTGGGGGAGATCAAAAGTTCAAGTATTCACTTCATCCATGTGTCTTATTATGACAGTAACCAAGCTCTTTCCTCTCATTCACTCAGTACCCCAGTGATCCCAGTGACAAAACCAGTCAGAAGGCATGAAAGTCTGCTTGGTGCAGAATAAAGAGACTTGTTTTTCTGGGCCACATAATATCGAAAGATGGAATATAGAAATGCAAACATTATTATCCAGCCCAGGTAGTAAGACTTGTCTTTATAATTACATTTCCCTCATTGTAATTAATTTTTTTTCAGTTATCTTTTTATATATTTTTTCACTATTATCCTTTGATTATAGTGGAAAGGTAAAATTATATTATTTGTTTCATTTCCTATCCCGAGAGTTTTTCTATTCAGATATAGATCTAAAAAGATCTGTTTGACAGGAATGGACATTCCACCAAAATACTAATATCGTAGCTACATATTCCCTTTGGGAGGTGGTTTTGAATTGCATATGGAATAATTGAATTGGGTTATCTGGGACCATTTTTAATTTGAATTTGAGAGGGGAAAAAAGTTATGTTTCTGTGCATGTATGTGAGTATATATACATGGTGGCCATGGGGTGAACAGTAGTAGACATCTTTATTTTGATTGGTTTTCAAAAATTTAAACTCCTACAAAATGGGGAATCCAGACCTAGTGATAAATATGGAATATCTGACTGTTGGTAGTATGGCTTCTACATTGCTGGGATGCTCAGTTGATGAAGTGAATAAAGCTATAATACAAATGAAGAAGAAACAACAGCTGGGGGAGAATATGCTCCTTTTTTCCCCAAGTGCCTGTTCTCAGTAATCACTGTGGCCAAACTACCCCCATGTCCTCCCTTGGGAGCAGCAAGCATCCTAATCAAATCACCTGTTTGGCTAAGCTAGTTCAAAGTAGATATCGTCCATTTACATATGGACAGTAATAAACAATTTGTAGAAGGTAAATTAATTAACATTTCTAATTATCATTGTTCAGTATTCTTTTTAACTTCCAGGGAACTAACAAATTTATTATATCCCCTCTAATAGATCTCCAAGAGGATAAGGAACAATTAATGAGTTTTTGCTTCTTTAATCTTTGACCTGTTGTATTTTGTTAACTATTTCTAATTAAAATTAAAGATTATTTTTAAATTAATACTACATGGTCAAAGTGTATTTACAGAAAAAGCATGTTTCTTTTTTAAAATTTTTATTCAATTTATTTAAATTTATTTATTTTTTTTATTATAATAACATTTTTTATTACATTATGTTAGTCACCATATAGTACATCCCTGGTTTTTGATGTAAAGTTCGATGATTCATTAGTTGCGTATAACACCCAGTGTACCATGTAATATGTGCCCTCCTTACTACCCATCACCACACTGAGGGCTTCAAAAGGGAGGAGGGTTGGGGAATGGGATAGGCTGGTGATGGGTAGTAAGGAGGGCACGTATTCAATTTATTTAAATTTAAAACAAAAAAGTTCATCCATTTCTCTTCACTGGCCCCCACATCTTGCAACCACCCCAATCTGTTCTCTGTATCTATAAGCTTGTTTTTCATTGTTGTTTTTGGGGTTTTGGGTTTTTTTTAGATTCCACATGTAAAATAAATCATATGCTGTTTGTCTTTCTCTGTCTGACTGATTTCACCTAAAATAATGCTCTCAAGGTCCATACATGTTTTGTATCCCAAACTGCAAGATTTTATTCTTTGCTATGACTAATAATCTTATATATAACATGTCAATGGGAAATGTGAGAGTAAGTATTTTAGAATGTAAGATTATCATTAGGACATCTGTACAACAATAGAAATTAAGCAACTCCACTAGCTATCAGAGTTTTGATCTAAGGAATAGACAACTAGCATGCACATAGTCTGGAAGACTAATATTGTACACTAAAGAAGGCTTAGACATACAAACTGACATCTAGCTGTATAATATGAGCTGTAGGAAACACAAATAAGAAAAAAAAAGTAAGCTTATTTGTTAGAACCAAGTTGCAAGAACAAAATTGAAAGACAAAATTTTGGTCCCTCCATTGCAAACTGTTCCTGTTTATAATTTAGTTCCCCCAACCTCAAAGACTTATTGTCAAAAGACAAGATTAGTTGCACCATATAGTAGAAGCTGAGTCTATAAGTCAATAGAAACTGGTAGGAATTAACAAAAGGATTATCAAGCAATATTTAATCCTCTATCAAATTAGAGAGCATGAACTTATAGTGAGTTAGCTTTTAAAAAGGTTGTTTTGTTTTTTGTTTTTGCTGTTGCTTGTTTAGGGATTGATATCTGAATTGGCAGACTAGATGTACATTTAAAGGGCTAAGGAAAGGTTTTTCTAGAAAAATGCAGCCGTGGTAGTAACAGTTTTAAGTATTCGTGATTATCACATTAAAATAGACAAGCAATTAGGTATCAAAAACAAAACCCCATGGACAATATTTACAATAACCACCAACAGCTACAAGACCAGCATGTTATTGATGTTCGTAATGGAAAAACAGAGGGAAGCAATGGGACATCTGATGAAAATAGAAAAACTATAAAAGGGCTAAAGGATAGTCACGGGGAAGTACAATGGTCCAAAGGAAAAGAGCAGCTGAAACCAGAGGGTGTTTCTCCTAATCCGGTAGTGGATGAGTTGAGTGGTTATGCAGTGAAAACAAGTGGGCTAGAATAATCTAGCTCCCATAAACTTTCAGGGTTCATGCCTCCTGTTCAGGAAAATTTTAAATGGCTGAGAGTAGAATTAAAATTGAGTACTACAAGGAAAATAGCAACAAATTAAAGAGAAATCCGGATAAAAATGGTAGAGGGAAATAGCCATGACGCCACAGAAGGCAATTCACTAAATTGTTTATCACACACACACACACACACTCACTGATGCACACATATGCACAAGGATACATACATGAAGGGCGCTATGAAGTTAGAAAGGATATTATCTGCTAAAAGTATGAGAAAACTAGATCTACATAAAAATAGGAAACATGAAAGTATCAAGGTCAAATAAAAAAATTGGTAAAGAAAAACAAGAGTAAGAAGGGAAGTAACATCCTTACAGACGATGAACGCATATCAGAAAAACATGCTGAAATTTAAAAAAGATCAAATCTGTAACATAGTGAGATATTAAGAAAATTATACAATATAAAAAATATAATGATACCTAGAAAATGTAAAAACAAAGATGTGGCAAAAACAATTATTTTAGAAATGAAAGCTAAACTAGAAGCATGTAAGTACAGCAGATAATGCATTATAAACAGTAAAGGTGTAAAGGAAGAGAGGTTTAAGTATTCAAAAATAAAAAGAAGTAAAATTTATTATATAGAAAGTAATAAGACAGAAGATAGAGAAAATTCAGCATAAATATAGCAGGGTACTTGAAGAGAGGGGGAAAAAGCAAAAGGACAGAAAAAAAATACTAAAACTAATTAAATAGAGCTTTCTAAAAAAAATGACTTAAACCTGCATATTGAAAAAGCAATATTTACATGACAATATTGACCAAGAACAGCCAACACTAATAGACATTCTAGTAAGATTATTGGACTCAAGATAAGGGAAAAAATATTTCGGGTATTTAGGCAAAAAGACTCAGGCCAACCTGAAGAGACTCCTGATGGCTAAAATTGTAACACTTTTAGATTTCATAAACAGAAGAATTGCAATATGTTTAAATTCACGAATTAAAAAAAAATTAGGAAAATAAACTAACCAGTAAACTTTGAGGATGACATAGAAACAATTCATTATCTGGGGCGCCTGGGTGGCACAGCGGTTAAGCGTCTGCCTTCAGCTCAGGGCGTGATCCCGGTGTTATGGGATCAAGCCCCACATCAGGGTCCTCTGCTAAAAAAAAAAAGAAACAATTCATTATCTTCAAAGCTGGATAATTCAAGAAAAGAATCCAGCATTTATTCTGCCATTCTTATATGAGTTACATTGTTGCAGAGTCAAATAGCAGATGAAGAACACATATTCTTATTAAATTCTTATAGGTAATAAATAAAATCAAACATAGAAGTTGAATATCATAAGTTTTACCTCCTCCATAAATTAATGGATCTGGACACTTGAGCATCAGTAACTGGGCATGAAGAGAGAAACCCAGATATTACATGCCTCCTGATGGAAGAACACTCCAGAAACTCCAGTCTTGTCACAGGGATGCAACCTGACAACTTGAAGATTATACAGAGAACAGACGGTTACATTCATCTGCAAAATGGCTATAGAATATGCAAAATCATGACGAATGTGGGAAACATTGTGGAACAAATGTCCCAAATTCTTCTTCAGATAAAATTTAAGGAAATAACAGGGAGAGGTAAGGGGAAATTTGTTTTAATGGAAATCATACCATGGAAGTAAAAATAATAATAGTAATTACAATAAGTAAATAAAATAATAAAATTTATTATTATTATTTCTCTCTGAAGGATTATACACTCTTTATGTATTTAAAATATTCCTTTCAGGGGTGCCTGAATGGCTTAGTTGGTTAAGCATCTGCCTTTGGTTCAGCTCACAATCTCAGGGTCCTGGGATTGAGCCCCACATTGGGCTCCCTGCTCAGTGGGGAGTCTACTTCTCTCTCTCCCTCTGCCCCCCACTCATGCTTGCTCTCTCTTTCTAGTGCTCTCTCACATAAATAAATAAATAAAACCTTTTAAAAAATAAAATATTCCTTTCAAGTATTAGTTCCATCGCTCCCAGGAATTTGTTTACTGATAAAAGGGGGGGAGCAGTGGGGTGTCTGGGTGGCACAGCAGTTAAGCGTCTGCCTTCGGCTCAGGGCGTGATCCCAGCGTTATGGGATCAAGCCCCACATCAGGCTCCCCCGCTATGAGCTTGCTTCTTCCTCTCCCACTCCCCCTGCTTGTGTTCCCTCTCTTGCTGGCTGTCTCTATCTCTGTCAAATAAATAAATAAAATCTTTAAAAAAAAAACAGAAGTATTTTAAAAGAAAGGGGGGGAGCACTATCACATTTGAATAAATTAAAAAAGATTAAGACTTTTGAAATCTGTATAACTGGAAAATTTATTGGACAGATATCTAAATGTGATTCCTTGATGAATGTTTGAAACTCAATATTTAACAAAAATGTTTGTCAGAATTGTATCCTGTTAGTCAGTTACTGCACTTTTCTTTTAATATTTACCAATAGGACTATATGAATGAAATGTAAAACTTGATATGATAAAACAAGAGAATAATTTCAACCCTTCTTTATTTTTCTTAAAAAGCCATGTTGATCATTGTGGGGGAGACCTTAATATTCTAACCTCATTTTAAAACCTTATTGGTGGGTTAAAAAGTATTTTGAGCTACTGAATCAAATTTCCTTGGTACAATATTATAGCGAGAATAGTAAATATTTCTTTTTCTATATCTTACGTTAAATTGTAATTGAATAAATGACATGGAGACATGGCAAGCTTATTGTAGGTTCAAACAACAACATCAAAATTACTTGATAGATTAAAGAATAAGAAGTAAGAAAATAGTTAATGGCTTCTAAATGAATAATCATGAAAGAAAATGAGAGATTAAAAAGATTTCACTACATTTTAAATTATAGGAGTAATATTTCTATGATCACCAGTATCACTGAATATTAGCAAGTAACTGCTCATCTTTTTTTTTTAACATTTTATTTATTTATTTGACAGAGAAAGACACAGCCAGCGAGAGAGGGAACACAAGCAGGGGGAGCAGGGGAGGAAGAAGCAGGCTTCCCAGCAGAACACTAGGATCACACCCTGAGCCGAAGGCAGAGGTTTAACGACTGAGCCACCCAGGCACCCTCGTAACAGCTCATCTTTAAAGAGTAATTGCAATAAGATAAAAAATCTTTTAGTTGTTATAAAACCTGAAAATTTTTCTGAAATAAGTTAAAATGCAATTGTCTTATGTAGCATCAGACCATAAGGCTGGCTTAATTATAATTGTCTTAAAATTGAGTTTTGGAGATAGAATTGAGATGACAATGTTGTTTTAAAGACTATATTATTTATACTCAAAATTAAACTTACTGTTTTGCTCTTGTATTTTTTCACCAATAAAATCTAGCTCTTCACATTTATGAGGATTTTCCCTCTTTTATTAGTAAATAATATGTACATCTCTTGAGATGAATAAATATGTATTATTTTCTCTATTTTTATTATTTTAAAGATTTTATTTATTTATTTATTTGAGGGGGAGAGAGAGAGAGCACACACAAGCAGGTGGAAGGGTAGAGGAAGAAGCAGACTCCCCCTGAGCAGGGAGCCCAATGCAGGACTCGATCCCAGGACCCCAGGATAGTGACCTGAGTGAAGGTGGACACTTAACTGACTGAGCCACCCACACGCCCTATTTTCTCTACTTTTGAAATTATCATGACTGAGAGTGCACACTGCACATATCTTATAAATAACCTCTTGACTACGATTTAAAGTTTTATTTTGACTATTATTTTGTGTAATTTAAGAATGAGTTCATAAAGATGATTCACCTAAACACACAGGAATTCACTGGGATATTTGTACTGCTAA
Organism: Ursus maritimus; assembly: GCF_017311325.1. Classification (NCBI taxonomy): domain Eukaryota; kingdom Metazoa; phylum Chordata; class Mammalia; order Carnivora; family Ursidae; genus Ursus; species Ursus maritimus. The sequence continues at coordinate 61,784,376 of NW_024424452.1, forward strand.
GAAAGAATTAGACTTAGTCTTCGTGTGTATATAATTTCCCAAGAGAGTGGGAAGTAGGTTGAATAGCTTTCAGTGACTTGGAATTCTCTGGAGTGGTTAAAGAAAGAGTATAACTTTAAAGAATAGAAGAAATATTTCTTGCCCTATAAAATTACAAAGGAAAGAAAAATTACTGCCTACAGTGCTGATATTCTTATACTGGCTCTGGAGCAAACAACCACAGGAACAAGAAAATTGGTTAGTTTTACAATTTAATAGACCCAATTCATCAATTAAACACCTTGACAAAAGAAGAGTTGCAGATTTTTCTTTAACTCAAAGTCATAGGCAGTGATTCTCTGCCCTTCAGAAAATTTAAGATATCAAAGAAAACAATATCTGTCCACAGTTAGAAAATACTGCTGTGCGTCTGAGTTAAACTGCAGAACAGAAATATTCCAAAAGCAGTTTATAATACAAATACAGATACATTTTGTGAAGTTTTTGAAAAACAGCTCAAACATACAAATGATACAGGAGATAGTTAAACTATTACCTTTATCAAATAATTTGCTCATATTTTGCAAGCATACTTAAAATATAAATTAATGATATTTTTGTCCTTTGTGATTATTTTCTGCTTGATAACTTCCTTAAGTAATTGAAAAAATCTGTTAGATATTTGTTTTTTCATCTGTCTTTGCTTCTTGGTTCTCTTTTAGATGCTCTTGATCCAATTGCACATCGTGCCTAAACTGCTGATGATTTCACTGTGACCTTGAAATCTATACTTTCTCATTTCTAATCTGTGTGATCTATTTCACCAAAATTGTCAGTTCTGAAGAGTTTGGGTATAAAATCCCCATTTACAGGTTTATAACTCTTGCCCGGGCATAATCACACAGAGTACTCTGTTTCATTCTGAAAGTACCATGATTCTCAGTTTTGTTGATAAATTATATTGTTGCCCTAATTCATAAGCAAGGATGTCACTCTTAAACCAGACTCCTGAAATTCTGCCACATTTTTTTCCAAGTACAAAATCATACAATGATATTCAAAACTAGAGTTTTGTTTTGTTTGTTTTTGTACCTTCCATTGTTCTGTAAAAAATACATGGATCACTTGGACTTCACACTATTTTCCATTCTCCGGTATGTGTTGTAGGATATTCAATAAAACTAGATCTCCATTCTCCATTTTTAAAGGACTGTTTATTCACTGAACAGTCATTAAAACTTTCCTCATTTATAGCTCCTGATTTTCCAAGTAGGTATCCAAGAGTGTGATAGCTAAGAACTCATCTGATCTTATCACCACTTTTCAGCTCCATGGTGGTTTCAAATCAGCCTGTGCTACTGTGACATTTAACATCGTCCAGATTTCTCTTAGAGCAGGTACATTTTTATCTTAAATTTTAGGTAAAAGTTTTTTTAAATATAAAAACTAGAGAGGATAATAAACAAAAATAATCATATTTCTGTCATCCAGAATTATTTTAACAATATTTATGCTTTGTTCAAATAACTTTTTAAATGAATAAAGTAAGATATTATAGATACATTTGAAGTGATCTTTGACCATTATTTCTAATTATTTCCATTTCATCCTCTCCTCAAAAAATCTTCTATCTTCTCTTCAAACAAACAAACAAACAAACAAAAATCAACTAAAATAAATTTGGGGTATATCCTCCCAATCATATTTTTTAAATCTTTTTAAGATTTTATTTACTTATTTGACACACACACACAGAGAGAGAGCATGAGCAGGCAGAGCTGCAGGCAGAGGGAGAAGGAGAAGCAGGCTTTCCACTGAGCAGAGAGCCTGACATGGGGCTCGATCACAGGACCCTGGGATCATGACCTAAGCTGAAGCAGATGCTTAACCAACTGAGCTACCCAGGAGCCCCCAATCATATTTTTAATATCTCATATTTGCATCTATGCAGAATATGTAATACTATGTAACTCTGCATTTGTATGATGGTTTTCAAAATACAGTTGAGGAAATGTACACTTTTTTTACTCACAATTTAATTTTTGAGCTGTAACTTTATTTAGTGTTGGGCTGGAACTGGCAAGAATTGACTTGAAAAAGCTCATTACTGCCTTTTCACATCAGTAGCTTGAAATCAGCCATAGTGGGAGTATTTACAACATGCAAATTGTCAAACAACACAAACTGGGACTTTTTTTTTATCAGATAGATTATAAACTGACTATATTTCTAATCCACCTCATTTTCCATTTTTCTGTTATATTTTATCTTTTATAAATATACCAAAATTAAATCAGCTATTGCCTTATTAATGGAACTTCATGATCTTTCCTTCCCCCCCCCTCCTTTTTTATCTCTCTTTCTAACTTGCTATTATACACAATGTACACCATGAACATATCCCCTGGGACCATGTACAGCAAGTGGAATTGCTGAGTTCTGGAGTGTGCTTCCTTGGTTTCAAGATGATTGTAGCTAAAGCAGTGTCAATATACCAGCTCTCATTTCTCACATCCTTGACAAAACATGACAGTTTTATGCTCAACTGTATTCTGCTGGTCTCCTGGATGAAACACTGTATTATTTTTGTTTCATTCCTATTTCTCTGATAATAATAAAGTTGATCTCCTCTTCATTTACTTATTTTAAATTTGTTTTTCCCCTGTTGCATGTAAGAAGAAAATCACTTTCGTAATGTCAAAATAGTTTCATTTTCTTTAAGCATATGCAAGTTAACTCTTACCCTCCATGTCTGAATTGCTTGAAATCAAGAAATGTTTTTAGTATGGTTTTCTTAAGCATGCTTTTAGTTTTGTTTGTTTTTCATTAGGGGATAGTGTTAGTTTATGAAAGAGCTACTCTTCACTACTTACAGAATACCATAACGATTATTTATCCTTTCACGGTTCACTTATTCATTCAATGAATATTTAATGAGCACTTTCTATGCCAGGCACTATTTCAGATGCTGGGGATCTGATCGAGAACAACAATAACACATTTTTAAAAAAGGAAATTTCTGAATGGAGTTTCCAAACTTGTGATGGAAGTCAGTCTGTAAGTAAGATGTATAAGAAAAACACATTGTATCTTAAATAGTGGTGAGAATTTTAAGAGAAACATAAAACAGGAGCAAAGATGTTGGGGAGGGCTAAAATGGGAGTGGCCGAGGAATATGTCACAATAAAAGTGGCAAAATTGAGTAAAGCCTTGAAGGATGAGATGAAGCAAGTTATCTGCATGAGGTAGTACCTGCTAGAAAGAATGATCAGCAAGTTCAAATGCACTGTGCACAAGTTTTGTTTTTAGAATTTTCAGCAGTGATTGTACAATATCTCTCTTTTGAGACAAAAAGTTAAAAATATGTCCTAAAAAACAAGTGCAATTCTGCTGAGAGATCAAAAACCTCACCGTGAGAATGAGATACATTTATTCATCATTACTATGGACATATTTGGGGAAAAAAAGAAATTCCTCTGTGCCATGCCCATACTCCTGCTTCACACTGTTTAACCAATAGATTATTCCTCTAGGTGGAGGTAGCTATTGTAGTAAAACTAGTCTCAAATTAAAACATCATTTTATCCATTATGGTTAAGGTCAAGTAACATATAAACAATTATTCTTTATGAAAGTATTATCCTATACCTTTCAGCTATGTCAGTCAAACTTCTGATAGTTTACCATCAAAGGGAACATTTATATATAGCTCTTCAAAATTATGTTATAATAAAGGAAGAGGAACATTCCTCTCCCCCACCCTTATGTATCTAAATGTTCCTCTAATTTCTGATTACTTATCTTTCATCTAAATTTTTTGGCTTTGTCCTTCCTGTTTCTCTGGGAAGAATTGTCTGAAGGATAAGGACAACAAGGAACTAAAACTTCTCTGTCCAATCTGGGTACTTACAAGACTCAGCATCCAATCATCCTTGCTTCTAACTCTGCTGTGGATGTGTACTTTTATTTTGCAAAGCCCTAAATGCATTCGGTCATTGGGAGTATGTTTGGAAAATGTGATCAGTACTAGAGTTCGTTGCACAGTTGTTTTTTTTCTTTCTACTTCCTCTTTTTCAGATGTATGACTTCATTTCTACCAAGAAAATGTGATTAAGATACTCTTATTGGTTGCTTGGAGCTATTTAACTGCCTACTGGACTTCATCTTTGCATCACCTCTAGCTGAACAAAATAACCACTAACAGCTAACATCAAGAGCTTTCAACTGCCTGGTGTCACACTTTCCAACACACTGCCTTGACCCTAAATACACTATTTCTCCATACCCTGAAACACAGTCTGTTAGACACATCTAATTTTCAAAACATGATTCTATTTTTGCTGTCCTTAGGTCAGATATAAGATACTATACCTTCTTCCAATAAATTTTAAGGCATTTATATATCTAAAGAAGAATACTTAAAAAGAATTTTCATCACTTCCCCAAACTATTATGAATTCTCTTAAAATTGTCCCCTCATATTAAATTCCCTGCTTAAAATAAGAAAGTTATTAGGAAAAAATAGTCTGAAATTAATATTTCCCTTTTAAAACAGAACATTTATCATATATTTTATTAATTCACTTTTCCACATGATACTAATGGTTATAAAATATGAATTCTAGTTTTATATGTGTGTGCACACACACCTATATTTGAAGGGTTTGTATTGATTCAAATTGATAGTAACATATAATGTTTTCTTTCAAAATCATTTAGAATAATGAAATAAATTATGGTAAAATATAATCCAAATAATTGTATGATGTTTTCTCAGTTTACTTTAAAATAGGTGAAGATTAATGAGGATTATTTCTTCCACACTCTCTTGGTAGCACGATAAAATGAACTGTGTGACTGCTATATTTTAGAGGAATCAAGATGAATATTAAAGATTGAACCATTGAAAGTAGGCCACTGTTATTTATAGGTTATTATGAAAATCACAATTCAGCTTTAGATGTTACAGAACATTGTATTAGTGAGTCCCTTCCTTACTCTAAATGAAAGTTCTAACCTAATTTACTTTCATTGACTACAAAAATTCATTGAAATGTCTGTAAATTCAACACAAAATTAAAGTTCAGAGTACTTATCTTTCTATTCCTTGGCATCTATAGATGACTCTACAATACAGTGTAGAAAGTTAGTTCACACAGAATTCACTTGGAAGATTTTTGCCTTTTAAAAGCAAAGACTTCATTGGGGAAAAACTTTAGACTTTGGCCCACCCTCCCCCACCGTCTTTTTCCAAGTAAAGCTTAGATCTGTTACAATGTTTTATTGTATGATTATGTTGGTTATGTTGTTACAATTTTAATTTACATATGTTATAGGAACTTGAATGACGTTTATGAAGTTGAGATGACAAAATATAAATAAGTGGCATTTCTTATTTCAAAAACAGAAATATTAAATCATCAATAATAAAATACATGTTGAACAATATTTCTAGTGATGATAAATGGCAAGTATGTATGGAACGAAACAGACATGTAGCAGATAGCAATTATTATATTGATTATTTGTAACAAAATTTATAAATACATGTTTTATGACTATGATAGACCTTCATGTAATCAAATTTTTACATAATAAATATGGAGCTGTACTCTGTAAACTAGTGTCCCACTTAGTCTGAAGAGGAACTTTAGTGAGAAAAATATACCAGGTATACTTGTGGTTCAGCATGAAACCTACGAAATTCTGACACTAATCAGTTCTTCCAATGCTAGACAGTACAAGGTAGAAATTTAAGTCGTTTGCAAGTGTATCATTTTTGTTATTTATACTTTGTGTTTAATAATACTTTTTATTGAGATATAACTGACATATTAGTTTCTGGTTTACAACATAATGATTTGACATCTGTATATATTGAAGAATGATCACCACAATAATTCTAGTTAACATTCATCACCACACATAGTTAAATTTTTTTTTGTAATGAAAACTTTTGAGGTCTACTCTCTTAGCAAATTCCAAATATATAATACAGTATTATTAACTATAGTCACCATGCTGTACATTATATCCCAGGTCTTATTTTATAACTGGAAGTTTGTATTTTTTTACCTCCTTCACTTATATTGCCTGCTTTCCTACCACTCACCTCTGGCAAACACCAATCTGTTCTCTGTGAATTCCATTTTTCTTTGTTTGTTTGATTTCATTTGTTTGTTTAGATTCCACATATAAGTGAGATCTTATGACATTTACCTTTCTGTGTCTCATTTATTTCACTTAGTATGATGTCCTCATGGTCCACCCATGTAGTTGCAAATTGCAGGATTCCCATCCTTTCATGGTGGATAATATTCCACTGTGTGTACATGTGTGTGTTCATCACATTTTCCTTAATAATTTATCCATTGATGAATGCTTAGGCTATTTCCATGCCTTGGTTATTATAAATAATGCTGCTATAAAAATGGAAATGTATATATAATTTTGATTAGTGTTTTCATTTCCTTGTAATAAATACCCAGAAGTGGAACTGCTGGATCATATGGTAGTTCTAGTTTTAATTTTGTGAGGAAACTTTGTACTGCATCAATTTACATTTCTACCAACAGTGAACAAGGGTTCCCCTTAATTACATCCTTGCCAAAACTTACCTTTTGTTGTTTTGATAATAACAATTCTAGGGATGAAGTGATATCTCTTTGTGATTTTTTAAAATAATATTTATTTTGTTATATTAGTCACCATAGAGTACATCCCAGTTCTTGATGCAATGTTCCATGATTCATTACTTGCATGTAACACCCAGTGCACCATGCAATATGTGCCCTCCTTAATACCCATCACTGGCCTATCCCAATCCCCCACCCCACACCTCTGAAGCCCTCATTTTGTTTCCCAGAGTCCACAGACTCTCATGGTTCATTCCCCCTTCTGTTTACCCCTCCTTCATTCTTCCCTTCCTTCTCCTACCAATCTTCCTATTTCTTATATTCCATAAATGAGTGAAACCATATGATAACTGTCTTTCTCTGCTTGACTTATTGCACTTGGCATAATCTCCTCCAGTCCCATCCATGTTGCTGCAACTGTTGTGTAATCATTCTTTCTAATGGCTGAGTAATATTCCATTGTATATAAGGACCACATCTTCCTAATCCAGTCATCTGTTGAAGGGCATCTCGGCTCCGTCCACAATTTAGCTATTGTGGACAATGTTGCTATGAATATAGGGGTGCATATGGCCCTTCTCTTCACTACATCTGTATCTTTGGGGTAAATACCCAGTAGTGCAACGGCTGGATCATAGGGTAGCTCAATTTTTAACTTTTTAAGGGACCTCCACACGGTTTTACAAAGATGCTGTACCAACTTGCATTCCCACCAACAGTGTAAGAGGGTTCCCCTTTCTCCACATCCTCTCCAACATTTGTTGTTTCCTGCCTTGTCCATTTCTGCCATTCTAACTGGAGTAAGGTGGTATCTGAAGATGGTTTTGATTTGAATTTCCCTGATGGTTAATGATTTTGAACATTTTTTCATGTGTCTGTTAGCCATTTGAATATCTTCATTGGAAAAGTGTCTGTTCACATCTTCTGCCCATTTATTATTTGATTTGATTATTTGTTTCATGTGTATTGAGTTTGAGAAGTTCTTTGTAGATCTTGGATACCAGTCTTTATCTGTAGCATCATTTGCAAATATCTTCTCCCATTCCCTGGGCTGCCTGTTAGTTTGACTGTTTCCTCGGCTGTGCAGAAGCTTTTTATCTTGATGAAGTCCCACAAGTCTCATTTTTTTCATTTGTTTCTCTTGACTTTGAAGATGTGTCATGAAAACAGTTGCTGTGGCTCGATGTCAAAGAGGTTGCAGCCTATGTTCTCCTCAGGATTTTGATGGATTCCTGTCTCACATCGAGTCTTTCATCCATTTGGAGTTTATCTTGTGTATGGTGAGAAGTGGTCAAGTTTCATTCTTTTCATGTAGCTGTACATTTCAGCACCATTTATTGAAGAGACTGTCTTTTTCCACTGGATGTTTTATCCTGCTTTGTCAAAGATTAGTTGCCCCAAGAGCGAGGGTCCATTTCTCGGTTCTCTATTCTGTTCCATTGGTCTATGCGTCTGTTTTTGTGCCAGTACCATGTTGTCTTTGTGATCACAGCTTTGTAGTATAGCTTGAAGTCAGGCACACGATGCCCCCAGCTTTGCTTTTCCTTTTCAACAATTCCTTGGAGATTTGGGGTCTTTTCTGGTTCCACACAAATTTAAGGGCAATTTGTTCCAGTTCTTTGAAAAATGTCATTGGTATTTTGATTGGGATGGCACTGAACGTGTAGATTGCTCTGGGTAGCATAGACATTTTAACTATGTTTATTCTTCTGATCCATGAACATGGAATATTTTTCCATCTTTTTGTGTCTTCTTCATTCTCTTTCAAGAGTGATTTGTAGTTTCTAGAATATAGCTCCTTTACGTCTCTGGTTAAGTTAATTCCAAGATAATGTATGATTTTTGGTGCTATTGTAAATGGAATGGATTCCCTAATTTCTCTTTCTTCAGTCTCATTGTTTGTGTATAGAAATGCAACTGATTTTTGAGCATTGATTTTGTATCCCACCACATTACTGAATTGTTCTATAAGTTCTAATAGTTTGGGGGTGGAGTCTTTTGGGTTTTCTATATAGAGTATCATGTTATCTGCAAAGAGAGACAGTTTGACTTCTTCTTTGCCGATTTGGATACATTTTATCCTTTTTTGTTGTTTGATTGCTGTTGCAAGGACTTCTAGTACTATGCTGAATAATAATGGGGAGAGTGGACATCCTTGTCATGTTCCTGATCTTAAGGGAAAGGCTTCCAGCTTTTCCCCATTGAGAATGATATTCGCTGTAGGCTTTTCATAGATGGTTTTTATAAGATTGAGGAATGTACCCTCTATCCCTACACTCTGAAGTGTTTTAATCAGGAAAGGTTGCTGTATTTTGTCAAATGCTTTTTCTGCATCTATTGAGAGGATCATATGGTTCTTGACTCTTTTCTTGTTGATATGATCTATCACGCTGATAGATTTGTGAATGTTGAGCTACCCTTGCATCCCAGGGATGAATCCCACTTGCGCATGATGGATAATCCTTTTAATGTACTTTTGGATCCTATTAGCTAGGATCTTGTTGAGAATTTTGGCATCCATATTCATCAGGGAAATCAGTCTGTAATTCTCCTTTTTGATGGGGTCTTTGCCTGGTTTGGGGATCAAGGTAATATTGGCCTCATAGAATGAGTTTGGTAGTTTTCCTTCTGTTTGTATATTTTGAAACAGCTTCAGGAGAATAGGTATTATTTCTTCTTTGAATGTTTGGTAGAATTCCCCGGGGAATCCGTCAGGTCCTGGACTCTTGTTTTTGGGGAGGTTTTTGATCACCGCTTCAATCCCTTCATAATTAATCAGTCTGTTAAAATAATCAATTTCTTCCTGTTTTGGTCTTGGTAGTTTATAAGTTACCAGCAAGGCATCCATTTCTTCCAGGTTGTTTAATTTATTGGCATAAAGCTGTTGATAAAAGTTTCTAATGATCCTTCCTATTTCATTGGTGTTGGTTGTGATCTCTCCCCTTTCATTCATAATTTTATTAATTTGGGTCCTTTCTCTATTATTTTGGATAAGTCTGGCCAGTGGCTTATCGATCTTATTTATTCTTTCAAAGAACCAGCTTCTAGTTCTGTTGATCTGCTCTACTGTGCTCCTGGTTTCTAATTCATTGATCTCTGCTCTAATCTTGATCACCTGCCTTCTCGTGCGTGGGTTAGGCCTGTTCTTCTGTTCCAGCTCCAGCTTCTTTAGGTGAGACTATAAAAACTGCATTTTAGATTTTTCTATTCTTTTGAGCGAGGCTTGGATGGCTATGTATTTTCCCCTTAGTACTCCTTTTGCAGTGTCCCACAGGTTTGGGACCAATGTGTTTTCATTCTCATTGGTCTTCATTAATTGTTTAAATTTATTTTTAATTTCCTGGTTTACCCAGTCATTTTTGAGCATGATGGTTCTTAGTTTCCAAGTGTTGCAGTTTCTTCCAAGTTTTTCCTTGCGGTTGAGTTCCAGTTTCAAAGCATTGTGGTCTGAGAATTTGCAGGGAATAATCTCAGTCTTTTGGTATTGGTTAAGACCTGTTTTGTGACCCAGTATATGGTCTATTCCAGAGAAATTTCCATGTGCATTTGTAAAGAAGGAGTATTCTGTTGTTCTGGGGTGTAGTGTTCTATATATATCTATGAGGTCCGTCTGTTCCAGTATGTCATTCCAAGCTCTTGTTTCTTTGTTGATTTTCTGCTTAGGTGATCTGTCTATTGCTGATTGTGGAGTGTTGAGGTCCTCTAATATTAATGTATTATTATCTATATGTCTCTTTATTCTGGTTAAGAGTTGGCTTGTGTATCTAGCTGCTCCCCTGGTGGGGGCATAAATATTTATAATTGTCATATCCACTTGTTGGATACATCCTTTAAGAATAATATAGTGACCTTTTGTATCTCTCACTACAGTCTTTAGTCTAAAATCTAATCTGTCTGATATAAAAATTGCTACCCCAGCTTTCTTTTGAGGTCCATTGGCATGAAAAATAGTTTTCCATCACTTAACTTTCAGTCTGAATGTATCTTTAGGTTCAAAATGAGTCTCTTGTAGACGGCAAATGGATGGGTCATGTCTTTTTATCCAATCTGCAACCCTGTGGCATTTTATGGGAGCATTTAGGCCATTCACATTGAGAATGATGTTGAGAGATATGATTTTAATGATGTCATGTTTCCTGTGAGGTCTTTGTTTCTATAGATTGTGACTTTCTGTTCTATATCACTCTTGGGGCCTTTTTACTTTTATAGAACCCTCCTTAGTATCTCCTGTAGGGCTGGTTTGGTGGTTATGAAATCCTTCAGTTTCTGCCGATCCTGGAAGGTCCTTATCTCTCCATCAATTCTGAGTGACAGCCTTGCTGGATAAAGGATCCTTGGCTACATGTTCTTCTCAGAGAGAGCTTTGAAAATACCCTGCCAATCCTTCCTAGCCTGCCAGGTCTCTGTAGACAGGTTTGACGTTATTCTGATACTTTTCCCTCTGTACATAAGTATATTCTTCCCCCTGGCTGCTTTCAATACTGTATCCTTGGATCTAATATTTGTGAATTGCACTATGACGTGATGTGGTGTAGGTCTGTTCTCATTGACCTTGGGAGGGGTCCTCTCTGTTTCCTGGACACGAATGCTTGTTTCCTTTGCTAGATTAGGAAAGTTTTCAGCTACAATTTGTTCAAATATCTCATCTAGACCTCTGTTTTTCTCCACCCCGTCGGGGATGCTGATGATTCTGACATTGGAACATCTCTTTCAGTCAGTAATCTCCCATAATCTACATTCTTGAGATTGGAAATTTTTGAGGCAAGTTTCTGTTTTAACTTTCTCTTCTACCGTCCCATCCTCCAAGTCACTAATTCGTTCTTCTGCCTCATTTACCCTGGCCGTCAGAACGTCTAGTTTAGATTGCATTTGATTGATAGCATTTTTAATTTCTGCCAGACTCGCTCTCATTTCTGCCCTTAGAGATTATATATTCTCATTAATATTTTCATTAATAGTTTTTTCGAACCTACACATCATCTTGACCATTGTTACTCTGAAATCCATTTCTGACAATTTTGTTATATCCATATCCATCAGTTCTGTGGCAGAGGCCACAGACTCATTATCTTTTCTTTGCTGGATGGGATTTCTCCTTCTAGTCATTCTGATGAGGAGAGGTTGTGGGGATGCCCAGAGCTCAAGTTACTGACAAGGACACAGACAGTGTGCACTTGTTTTATAGGGACCTTAGGGATGTCGGCTTCCTGATTTTTCAGCCAGCAGCAAGGGGCCTGCTGCACTGATATGCAGGAAACCCTGTTTGGGTAGAGTTGCCCCGTCCCCTGGGAGGGTGGATGGGGATGGGCACAATGTGAGCTGGTATTTCCAGGCTTTTGTTGTTTGGCGGCTTTCCCTGGCAGTTTTCTGTGCCTCTTCTGAGAGTCAGAGCAGCAGTGGCTGTATCCTAGCCTCTGTCTCAGAACAGAAAGATCTCAGTCCGCTCTCCACTGAGCTCTCTTGGCCACTTTAACTCTGTTTCTGTCGGTGCTGCTAAAAACCCTGCAGAGTCCTGGGTTGTGCGCCCCACAGCCTGTGTCCCAGCCCTCACTTCCAGGGCCAGTGCGTCTCTTTCCTTTGTGCTTCTAACACTGCCAGCCACCTCTGGTTCCCATACATGCTCCCAAGCTCCGGAGCTCCCTGTTTCAGTGTGGTTCATGTGCACTCCGGAGTGCCGGTTTTCAGTCTGGTCACGTGCACACTCCCGAGCTCTCAGTTTCAGTCTAGTTCGAGTGTGCAGTCTGGAGCTCCGATTTTCAGTTTGGACACACGTGTGCTCCCGAGTTCCTGGATTTAATCTGGTTCCAGTGAGCACTACTGAGCTCCAGTTTTCAGTCTGGTCACGCACGTTCCCAGGCTCACGGTCTCAATCTGCTCTCCCATGGATGCTGGTCTGTTAGTTTGGCACACTCCCCAGCACAAGTGGCTACTGCTTCCCAGTGCCCCAGCATGGAGGCTCCCTCCCCCTTCCGTTTATCTTCCTATATCTATGCGCGGATTCACGGCTCCCCATTTCGTACCTCAATACTCAGCGCTGGAGATATTTGTTTGTAGAGATCCAGGTCTATCTTCCTCTGTCTCAGGCTGATTCCGTGGGTGTTCAGGATAGTCTGGTAGATATCCAGCTCGACTCAGCGGACCAGCTGAGAAAGGGTCTCCTACTCCTCCGCCATCTTTTCCCCTCCTTACAGAAAGTGGTCGCTTTTCTGTTCATAGAGTTTCTGCCACTCTTTTCTTTGTTCTCCAGTTGCGTACATAGGTATTCAGAATGGTTTGGTAGCTCTCTTGCTGAATTCCTGGGACCAGACGAACATTAGGTCTCGTGCTCCTCTGCCATCTTGGAACATCAAGCTGGAGCTCAACACCTGTTTTAAACTGGGTTCCTTGAAGAAAGTGGTCGCTTTTCTGTTCATAGAGTTGCTGCTATTCATTTCTTCATTCTCCAGTTGAGTTTGTAGGTGTTCAGAATGGTCTGATAGCTATCTAGCTGAATTCCTGAGACCAGACAAAATTTAAGCCTCCTGCTCCTCCGCCATCTTGGACTCCTCTCTTTGTGATTTTGATTTGCATTTCCCTGAGTAATCTTTATACTATTTGAAATCCAAGCATAGTATCAATGTGTTTTTAAAATACTTATTTAAATCTATTACTTGAATTTTCTAGGGTTCTATAATAGTATAATATTATAAACTAAAGGATTCGGTAACCGTGTTTTGAAAGTTCATTCAATAATCAGCCAATGCACAAGAATACAATTCCACCTAGACTGATTTTTGTGCTAAAGTTTAAAAGTTAGTGAAACATCATTAGTTTATTCATGAAGACGGTTAGTTGTAGATTGATTAAAAAGTAAATAACTGAATGCAATTATTCAGCTTAGCATAAGATAGTAAGATTAAGCTTTTTTATTAGATTTTAAGTTCTACAGGAGAGAAATACATAATTGAATAAATACATTCAATACTAATAATTCAATTTTATTATCCAACTACTTATATAAATAACATAGCCACTATAATTAAATTTATATTATTAATTGAATATAATGTGGGGTGCATATGAAATCATATATTTCATAATGTTTGTTTTATTTTAGTTTTAAAAATAAACAATATGAATTCTACTAGTCAATCAATAGGCCTGTACTGTTGTGGTTCTGGGTATGAAATATAGTCTTTCTTTGATGGCAAATAATCTGGTTTATGAGATTAAAAACATGCACTAGAGATAATGAAAAAGTAATATAAGTCAATGTATAATTTTGCGATTTTGTATGCAGTAGAATGTTAATTGCATATTATGTATTAGATATCTTTCTGGGTTTTGAAGTAACATCAGATAAAGGTCAGAATTAGCCATCAAGAAGCTTAGAGACCATAAAGAGGAAAACAGCAGTCAAGCAGATTCAAAATGCTGAGTTACAGAAAATTGGCAGAGGTGAGTGCTGACTGCAAAGGGAACAAAGGAGGCCTTGTAACTAGAAGACTTTGAAGGAGGGAAGTTTACAGAAGATTCCCCTGGGTAAGCATTAATCAGAACCAATATTTAAGCCAAAGAGGATTTCAAGGAGAACATGCAAAAAACTGGAGTTAAATACATGTGTAATTTCTACAGATCCTAAATACATGAATACATCATGCTCATTCAATCATACCTTCTAGACCTGGTTCTGACATTACTTAGTTACATGTGCTTGGGAAAGACACTCAAACATTTTGAAACTGAATTTACTCATCTATATTAAAAAATGATTAGATTAAGTTACTTTTTATTTCCTTCCAGGCTCTTAGTTGTTCCCTTTTCTATTAAGAAGAAGAAAGAAAAGAGATATTAGGACTCATGAAGTCAATTTTAGTTTTATATTGACCTTAGATAACCTGAAACGACCATAATGAAAGTTTTCTCTTCTGGCTAGTCCTTAACCAGTTCTGCATTTACCTCTTAAGCTCCAAACAAAAAGCTGTCTCTTTGTGATACCTTCCCTCATCCGAAGGCAGGTGCAATGATCCTGTCCTCGAATCTGTGTAGGTGGAGTTCACGCTTCCTGTAAGACATGTCTCAAATTCTCCCTGGTATGATAGTTATTTTTTACAGGTCTTCCCCCCTTCCCAGGGGAGATTGGACACTCCTCCTGAGTAAATTACTAAGGGCCTGATTCATCTTTACATCTTGTAGAGCAAAATACCCCTAAATAAGTGTTTGTAGAAGAATAAATGGCTAACCACTTATACTCACTTCTTAATGACATATTTATATTTAATCTTTTAACCACAAGTGAATTATGAGGCATATCTGTTGACAAAATATAACTAAAATAGCAAAGACAACACTTGTTCAATTAATGATTTAATAAGATTGGCTAGTGCCATTTTGAGAAATGTTTGTATTATAGATTTTTAAAATGATCAAGATAGCTGAATGAAACCAGGTTCAAGTAATAGTGTAATTAGCTAACTTGAATTCAATAGAACACATATCCAATATCGTTTCTCCAGTACTTCTTTAAATTAATTTTTCTTGTATTGATGCATGTTAGTAATTCAACTCATTTGTTTTATTACGGCCTTGCTTCCAATAAAACTCTAGAGGTTCCATGAATATAGATTGAGTGAATATACTTTTAAACCATTATGTGTAGTCATATTAAAAAGCAGGGGATGAGAGGAAAGTGTTGATAATTGTACTCCACCCATTACAAAATTTAAATTGATTTGACTTCAATGTGAGGGCTAAAAGCATATTCAAAATATTAAAAAGCACAAATCTATAGGCTATTGTTCAGCACACTGTTATTACTACTAATACATCATTTTCCCTTCAGACTTTCACTGCAGAAAGTTCTAAGAAAATGATTGCAATCAATCTTTTAATAACTTGAGTGTAGGTCTAAAATTTAATATCCATAGCCGAAGGAAAGATAGTCTTTCTTTGCTTCAGTTTCCTTATGCAAAAAGATAACAATTTTAACTAGATCACTAATTCAAAACTCTCTTCTTTCTTTCTTTTTTCCTCCCAGAATTATACCTTAACCTTCACATCCAGCAATGTATATTGGTAGAAAAGAAAAGAGAACTGAAAGGACAGTAATTTACTACCTTCCTAACCTTGTCCATTTCAAACCAAGAAGCTCTTCATACTTTTATTTCATTGAAAGTCGGGATAAGATTTATTGATTACTAGTTTCTGTGGAAAGAAAAAAAAAGAAATAAANGAAAGAGAATGGTAATTTAAACCACTTTTTTCAGTGGTTTATCTCAGATTTAAGATATTATTTAATTAATAATTATTTAATTAATAACAAATTAGCAATTGAGTTTTGTTGATATTTCCCAAATGATTAAGTTAATAAGTTACTCATTTTATATATGATTAAAGATTATTTACATCATAAAAGTATATTTTATATTTCAGTACTTTGATTTTTCAGTAATAAAAATATATTTTATATTTCATTTAAAAAAAAAGAGTTAACAAAAATACATTGTCTTTGTTTTAGTTATTTTGTATATTGCTCTGGGATGTTAAATACCAGAATTAACCTGCCAATTAAACTGGGTAACATTTCATGTTAATAATTTTGATCCCATCAGCTTTATCCATTGTTGTCTTTTTTTTTTTTTTTGGCAAAGAACAGGGAATTTATACAATGCTATTCAATATTTAACTGTGATTCTTAAAAGTAATTTTATGCATATAGCCTTTTTCCTCCAATTTTCCAAAAAGAAACATATATATAAAAACACACATCAACACTTTTCTTCTTCTTCTGTGTGTATGATTTTTTTTTTTTTTTTTTAATATTTAGTTAGGCAGAAACTGGGAGAAAGTAGCGGTCTGGAGAGCAAACACAGAAAATCGTTAGCAGTTTATCACTCTCCTCTTTCCTCATTTTGATCTTCATAACGCTGGAATTTTTGGATCCCTGATGTTTGAAAACAGTTGAAGAATGCTTACCTAGGTTGTCAATGTGATAGCACTGTGTCTGGCTGCTTTAAGGGAAGCAAATCAGAGGACATGGTATCTAATCTAAAACATTAAGTGGGTCTTAGAAGTGTATCTGACTTTCTGTTCTGATGATTTGACTTGTTGGATAAGAAGGAAGGGTGGAGAAGAGCTGTCTGCCTTGCACAGGTGGGACCATTCCTGCCTCATTTTGAACTTCTCAAGGATATACTTGCATCTTGAACCTGAAGACAACCATATCCTGTTAGTTTCTAAGTTTACTTTCTTTCCTTTTTCATACATTATTCAACAGTCAGATTTCAAATGATTTTTCACAGTTGCAACATAGTCCAATATTTATTCATAGTTGTTAATCACTCCAGTGCAAACACTATTATGCCTGAAATGTTCATTTTACCTATTGTCTCTTGTTAGGCATGCTAATAATTCCTTTATTAAAACCCATGTCCCCAGACCACTAGTGATACTTTATGAATTTTATGTATCAATTCCTCACATGAACTCCTTCTATGAGTCAGTTTTATAAAGATACCAGGATTTAAGACATTAAATCCTAAATAGCTTTAACATAGAGGTCTATGCTAATGGTATTATTTCTCTGCTATACATGATATTAACCCTTCCATCATATGCAAATTTTCTATGTGCCTGAACATGGTACTTTCAGAGAATTGATGCTTCTCCCCACCCCAACCCATTATGTAGTCATGGTCAATAGACTCAAATAGAAGCCATGAGGTAATCTGAGATAATGAAACACTAACCATCTCGCCTTCAAAGATGACAGTGATTGCTTAAGGTCTTAGGTGTCAATGACTTGTAAGTTAAAATAACCTAACAAAAAAACCTAAAAAAACAAACAAACAAAAAACCCTTTCTAGTCCAAAATATATTGTTTGCATGTCTCCGGACTTTTCAGAGGTACTTCCTTCTAATTTTTATGTCATTGCTATATAAAGTTATTTAACAAAGTCTCTTCTGCCTTACCTATAGAAAAAAGAGGTTATTCTCTTTCAAGTATAAAATTCTTAAAGACAATTCCAAATCCATAAAATTTCTGAATGGTAGATTCAAATAATGTAGTATTTGAATGACATAGATATATATCTTTATGTATATAAATAAATTACTTATAAATAATAAATTATTTTATTATTTATATAAATTATTAAAAAATAATTTATATACATAAACATATATGTCGATACGTATGTGTATATATTAACATATACATATATGTTAATATGTTACATACATATTATCTATTATTTCATTATCTGAATCAGTATTATTATTACTTTAGCAGACTGAATAAAAAGTTGATTTATATGTTAAGCATTTACATTTTAAAATTATTTTTAAATTCTTATGGAAGGCTAAGAAGGCAAACAGCCTTCTTAATGATGCTTTTCTACAATGCATTTTGCAGTTTGTCTTTGAGATGACTTCTATTTCCAAATAATATCTGTGGACTTCAAGAGGTACTTACTAAGAATCCACTATGGCCTTAGTTCTAAACTTACCTACTTATTGCCATCTCTTCCCCAGACACTGATGTTATATGTTTTATCATATTCTTGTTTTCTATTGGTGAATCTTAGAAGTTTAACTATAACTCTCTGGGTCTTGTCCCATCTACTTTAGACATTATATCTTTATTAATTTTTAAGATTAAGAAGTTGAATGCCTCTACTCTTCACTCTCTTTTCCCCCATCCTCTTCTGAATTTGAATGGGACAGAATTTCTTTTATGTATTCTTTTGTTTTGATCCAACCTCTTATCTAGGACTTAACAGTTAACAGAGGAATTGCTTTGAAATAGAGAAAAAACTATGATTTGTGTTTCCCAAACTTATTCTAAAACCATTAAATTTCATTTCCGCAATCTCCTTTGTCATACAGATAAGTATATTAGAGACCAGGTGCTGAATAAAACATAATTTGAGTGTGGGAGAACAAGTAAATAGAATACATTAACTTATTATTTCCCTACTTATGTCAATATTAAACTTTCCTCAGATTTGTGCAATTGCTTTGTGAGACGATGGGAACCAAGGGAGATGGCATCTTTGGAACTGGGTGACAAGGTTGAAGCATTTCCAGAATTTGATGAAATACAAACCAGAGGAGAAGTGTATTGGAACATTTAGTGAAATTTTTGACTTCAACTTTAAAAATACAGTGTTAGACAATGTGTTTTCTATGATCATAACTAATATATAGTGGAATATAAATCCCACTTGAGAACCTAACAAATTCTAATGAACTTAGTGACAGTGTTTACTTTCCACAAGTTTACATTAAGAAATGGAGGAAGATGTTCTTTCAACACCTATATCTGCATTTCAGTAACATCATTTCTCATATTGACCCTAAAATATTGTCTCTTTATGTGCTGTGGGTTTCATTCTCTCTGTTTTATTAGCAAATCATTTAGTCTTCATGATCCTTACCAGGATTATATTTTGTAAATCAATATACCAAATTTTTATTTCCCAAATATAAAATGTTGAATGGTAAATTGATCATAATATCATCATGTGTTTTCAATGTAAAAATTAAATTCATATATACTTTATGTACAATTTGGATATGAACGGGATATTTATTATGAATCATGTTAAGGTCAATATTGTATTATGCAATTTTAAATTATACTCCAGTAACATGGTCTACTGGAATTATTGGAATAGGATAGTTAGAGACTATTTCTTGGTATGAGAAAGATCCTCTACTGTATTTTATATCACTTCAGAATGGAGAAAAAATCAATTCAAAGTGCATTTTCTTCTAAGACTTCTATCTCATGTTTGCATAAGAAGAAAATGAATTTTGTATTAATAACAAGATCATTGAACAGTAGTGCCTAAAGATAATAACAGCCACACTTCACTTCCTCCGTCTTAGTAATCCTAGACAGATGGATACCAGCAAACAAGCAAATGGAACTAGCTAATTAATAAGCATATTGTTCTGAACATCAGACTCTTTGTTTAATAAAGTCCATCATTCATTTATTCATATAATAAATATTTAGCCCCTAATGTTGGTCAGGCAATATGCTAGCTACTAAAAATGAATAAAGATAGGGGCAATACAGTATGGTGGGAAGACAGATACATATAAAATAATCACACAAATACAGGCAAAATAGATACCTGAGCAATGCTGCAGATGACAGTAATAAGGTGACATGAGATTTTAATAAATGACCAAAGACATATTATATGATGTACTTAGCCAAAGGTGTCAGAAAGAACCCTGCAAAATCTGATAGCATAATATATTTCATTCCTTAAATATGGCAAAAGCTATGTTTATTTGTCTTTAATTTGTTGAGTATTTCACCAAGCCAAGTACTTTTGAGAAATAAAGATATTTCAAAATACACATAATGCATAAAGTACCACAATGGAGATAAAGCTTCTCCAGGGCTAGAGTTCAGACACGTGGCACACATCCTTGCAAACTGATTGTCAGGTTGGTAGAAATCTATCTTCATGAAAAAACTTTGATCCCCAAACAAAGCTTTTGTTATCTCAGGACAATAATGATTCTAAATGCAATGCCATTCAAATTTGTCTTCAGGCTAAATCTTTAAAGGTATATACAGGACTGCAGGAAGGCAAAGAAGTATGACAAACAGAAAGAAGGATTCCACTAATAACTAGGAAACACTGGAGACCAAATGACATTTTATGACCCCGTGCCATACAAATCCAGGGGAGGAAATGACACGGTAATTTTTTTAGTTATTAGCGAAATTTTTAATCATAATATTAATATAGAGATCTATTATAATTTTTAATTTGTTTATAAACCACCTAACTGGCTCCTAATCCCTTCTCCAAACTTGCTTCTCCTCCTGAATTTCCCAGCAAATTGAATTGTCCCACTATTAATTACAGCAATTCAAAACCTGGGCTTCGTATTTTCCTTTTCCTTTTTTTTATTACTTGAATATTAAGTCACTGATTAAGATTCTACCTCCTTACATCCCTTTAAATACCATACTATTTTGGGGCACCTGGATGGCTCAGTTGGTTAAGCATCTATGTTTGACTCAGATCATGATCCCCAGATCCTGGGACTGGGCTCAGGTCACGATCTCAGGGTCCTGGGATTGGTCTGCTCCCTGCTCAGCAGGGAGTCTGCTTCTCCCTCTCCCTCTGTCTCTCCCTGACCCCCACTTGCGCTCTCTCGTCCTCTCTCTCACACAAAAATAAAATAAAATCCTTATAAATAAATAAATAAATAAATAAATAAATACCATACTATTTTAAATATTCTATTCCACTTCTGGAATTTTCACCGAACTCAGTACTTCCCTAACTATCTGTGGTGAAGGATCAGTCAACCCCTCCCCAATTCAATGTGGAAAAATAATTTTGTAAAATGCAATAAATATAAACACCAGAAAAGTAAAATACAAATTACAAAGACATAAAATGCAAATTCTATTTTTATTAGATGCAAGAGAGAAAATCACATTACAGTAAATATATTCAGGACAAATATGAGAAGAAAGTGTATAAACATTTTATAAATTGTTCGTGGAAACTATGCATACAGATTATTAATATAGATAATTGCTTTTACAGTTGATACATCTTGCCTCTTTCTGTGATATTAAACACCTACGTGCACACATTGAACAAGTCCATCTATCACATTAAAACTCAAAATATTGATATACACTCAATGTATTGATATACATTCTGTTTGTCCAATCTGTGCATATAATTTGACAACTGTAACTCTCAAAAGTGTATAAAATTTTGCTCGTTGACGTAACTGTTAGGTTGAAGATAACATCACTCCTAGAAAAAACATATCTATACTCTAGTTATGTCTTGTTTTAGTAACACATATTAAAACAATCAGTCTCACAGAAACATATTGATGGGTAATGTATGTGATTTTAAAGCACGTTCAGCGAGCTTGTGCTATTCACTTTTAACTGTAATGCAAAATGAGGCAAGTGTTGCCATATTTTCAAAATTCATCTTTAATCATCCATCCAGTTCCAATAATGTTTCTGTTAGGGGTATGAGAGTGTTTTGGATAAATGAAGGTCTTGGTCCTTAGATCCCCCACAAGAAAATTTCAGGATCTGCCCTGAAATGAAGACAGACAGAAGGAAAGTAGGAAGCACAAAGCAGTTTATGAAAGCAAAAGTACACTCTCAACCAGCCCTAGGTTGTTCTCTAATCGTATATTATTAGGTCTCTCTGGGCTGGGAGGAACTGTGAGGTGGTCTCTAAAGGAGGCTGCTTCCAATCATTTGGGAATCTCCTCCCACAGGTTGTGAGGGGGAGTTTTTGACCCTACAAGGTTTGCACCTGAATTGTCTGGGCAGCCTTGCTCCATTGGGTGGGCTGTACCTACAATGTAAATGAATTATAATGAGCATAGGCGTTACACTGGAGCAGAGGTGGAAAAGGAGAGCTTTGTTCTGCACCTATGGCTCTAGATCTGTCAGTCCTAAGGTCTTGCAAGTCACAAGGTCAGGATGTTGTTTCAGCCAGCTTTTAATGCGTAGCTTAATTATCACCATCCCAGGCTTCAGCTCTTGCCTCTGTCATTCCCTTTCAAGGACTTGGGATTCTGCCTTGGGGCATTCCTTCCACTGCTCTGGTCTAGCTTCTACCTAACATTTCCATCCAGTTTCAGTAATGTTTCTTATATAACCATAATTAAGTTTAAAGTATCTTTCCTTGAAAGAAATGAATACCAGATTTTATATACTTTTGAGTTACAGTTATCAAACTGACCTCTAACTATTACAAATTAAAGCATGATCCTACTACTGGTTTCTAGTAAGAATATCTTGCCACATACAACTGTCAAACTGCTGTAGAAGTTTCCAAATGTTTACTCCCAATTTCTGTACTTATGCCCTTGCAATAACAAACTGTTTGTGGACCAGCAATAATTTATGAATCTTACGTTGAATAGCACTGACCTAGAACACAAACTCAGCTTTTGTTTTTTGCTTTCTTCATTGTACTGCTTTGAGTTTTTGAGTGATTATAAAACTGTAGTTAGAGTTTCCATTTCACTCCTCAAGTTCAAATCCTTAAGTGGCTCTGTAGAAGGTGGCATCTTTGGCATGTATAGATGGTAAAGTTTGCCTTCTGTTAGAAAAGTTACAAATACAACACAAAGAGTGTGCTTTAGTATATCTCAGTGCCACTCTGTTTTTTTTAATGTTTTTTTATTATGTTAGTCACCATACAGTACATCCCTAGTTTCTTTCTTTTTTTTTTTTTAATATTTTATTTATTTATTTGAGAGAGGGAGACAGCCAGCGAGAGAGGGAACACAAGCAGGGGGAGAGGAAGAAGCAGGCTCCCAGTGGAGGAGCCTGATGTGGGGCTCGATCCCAGAACGCTGGGATCACGCCCTGAGCCAAAGGTAGACGCTTAAGGACTGCGCCACCCAGGCGCCCCCATCCCTGGTTTCTGATGCAAAGTTCAATGATTCATCAGTTGCGTATACTCTGGTTCTTGACAGTAAACACACCTGGGAAAGTAGGTCAATTTCTTAAATAAAGACATCTTTAGACTGTGCTAGTTTTTTTCCCCTGGAAGTGGGGACAGAAGCAGTCTAAGAATGATGAATTTCTGTGCCATTAATGGTTGTAAGTTCTCCATTATTATATGCCTGCTTTGATCAGCCAGATATTCTACATTCTTCCATTCTTTTCTTATTTAGTTCTCAGTTCGATTTCATTGTAATTCTTGTGTGCATATTAATTACAGGAAATAGGGAGAACATGGGCTAAGGCGTTAGTGGTGGGACTCAATAAATGAAGTCATTCTGCTTCCTTTAAACTGACTAATTAGCATAAGTCATACTAAAATCCTTCCTCTTTGTGATCAGTGATGCCCTGGAATTACCAAGTTTTTAAACTAAAACTAAAAGGAAGTTTCAACTTAGGTCAAATGTATGATGCTTCCCTGGGCTAACATTATTCTTATTTTGGTGTTGAGGATAAATTATTGCAGGCCTCTTATATCATTTTTGTATTGGATAACTCCCATTTTTCCCATCAGGTTCCCACTGTACCCTTCTAGAAACCGAACATGGCTTCACAAAGCAGCCCACTAGGGACTGTGTAAATATGTGCCTTCTGTGTTCCTTGTTATGTTTGTTCAGTGAAAGGAACCTGCAGGAGATGGGAAAGGAGAGTGAGCTTGAATTATTTCCTTACTTATCAGCAATGTCACCATGTGCTGACTACACCGTATCTTGGCTTCTGTTAAGCAACCTTCTTACAGAACTTTCTTTTGTTCTGTGTTCCAATAATTGTTTCCTATTCTTACTCCTTCAGGCCTAAAGATGGTTAAAAAAAAATTCTACTGTTAGTAGTCCCAGAATACCACATTTGTTCCTGTGGTTTCCCTATACTCTGCCAACAATGTATATAAAATGAAATGCTCTATGAATTCTCCAATTTGATTCTGCCATCTACATCTCAGCAGGTCACTGCCTGACACAGAAATTAATATGAGGAGTGATCTCAGGGGAAAAAATCCCCCAATTAGATTATGTACTTGGTTACATACATATTTTAAGTTCACAGAGATACATTTCTTATATATTACCTATAATAAACAGTGCAGTGTTGGCCCAAGTATAGAAAAAGAGACCCATAGAAAAGAGAATCAAGAATGATTGACATAAATACAGTAACCTGATTTATGACCAGGAGCCACTAAATTCAAGGAGGAAGGTATGATGTTACAATAAATGTTGGACATGAGTCACAGACTCAAATGTGAATGATTAACTGTAGTCTTCATTAGCATTATTTTGTAGGTCCTTTTTTAGCATATGAAAGTTCTTTTGAAACCTTCCTTTTCCTTACTTCCCCCAACTCCTGAGTATATAATCAGCCACTCCTCAAGACCCAAGTGCAGCAGCTCTTTCTTTTTTTTTTTTTTAAGATTTTATTTATCCATTCGACAGAGATAGAGACAGCCAGTGAGAGAGGGAACACAAGCAGGGGGAGTGGGAGAGGAAGAAGCAGGCTCCCAGCAGAGGAGCCCGACGTGGGGCTCGATCTCAGAACGCCGGGATCACACCCTGAGCCGAAGGCAGACGCCTAACCGCTGTGCCACCCAGGCACCCCAACAGCTCTTTCTGCCAAGGGTCCTGTCCCCACGCTTTAATAAACCACCATTTTGCACCAAAGATGTCTCAAGAATTCTTTCATGGTGGTTGGCTACGGATCTCACCCCACCGAACCTCACATATATTCCAAAACCACATCAAAGGCATTGGAAAATATAAGGAGATTTGCATAGGAAAACATTTTAAAATAGGTCATAAAATGTACTATATGTAAAACAAAAGACTAATGAGTTTGACATTGATAGAACATAGTTGCAAAGCATTAATTGGGGAAAAAGGACTGGAATATAAATTTATAAAGAATGCCTATAAATCGAAAATACAATGCCTGACTACAATGGCAAGTTTTATATATCAACCAGGCTAGGCTATAGTACCCAATTATTAAAATCAAGCACAAATCTAGTTGATGCAGTAAAAGTATTTTGTACATATGATTAACATCTACTATCAGTTTAAATAAAGATTACCTTCAATAATTTAGGTGGGCCTCATCTACTCAGTTGAGGAATTAGGGAAAGAAATTTCTCTGAGCAGAAATTCTGCTCTGACACTACAGCATCAACTTCCGCCTGAGTTTCCAGTCTTCGACATCCAGATTGTCAGCCTCCACAATCATGTGAGCCAATGTCTCTGCAGAGAACCCTATCTAATACAGATTTTGTAGTAGTGATTCAGAAAGCTTAACCATGGGCTGCCGAGTTACCATACATCCTGAGCTGCCCAACACTAACTAGCTATTGTTTGACCCAAGAAAGCAGAGGTTCAGTATGCATAGTAACACTCCATTAACCCATGGAAGTGGTATATGCAAGATCAAGTTCAAGCAGACCATGAAGGCACAAGCAAGTTACTGCAGGAAGTGGCCAAAATAACCTTAGCCCCAATCTTACTCTACTTCCTCTTCTTTCCTAGCCTGCACCTGTGGTTACATGAGGAGATCTTTACAGTTCATTGGTTTATAGATGGCTCTGTGTGACACTGAGATAGCACACAAAAGTGGACAGCAACTTCGTGGGACATCCCTGAATAACAGTGGGGAACATGTAAATCAGTTAATTTTAAGTTAAGGCAATTATCCTTGGGTGGGTCTCATCAGATTAGTTGAAGGTCTTAAAAGCATAAATGAAAATTTCCTAGAGAAAAATTCTGCTTCAAGATTGTAACACAGAAATTCTGCTTAAATTGCAAGGCTACTACACTGCCCCACAGATTTCAGACTTGCCAGTCCTCACAATCATATGGGTCAACTCCTTAACATAAATATCCTAATTGTGTGTGTGTGTGTGCGCGCACACACGCGCGCACGCACGTGCCTGCACATGCATGTATGCATGCACAATGTTCCTCTGGAGAATCTTAATTGATATACTAACAATCCAAAAAAAAAAAAAAGGGAGGTAGGGAAAAAGATAAAAAATGAAACATTTAAACACAACCACTTCAGAAAAGAGGATATATAAATGGTCAATAAACACCTGAAAATGTGCTATAACTCATCAGTTATCAGTAAATGCAAACTAAATGCAGTAAAATGTCATTGTACACGAATGAGAATATCCAAACTTAAAAAGACAATATCAACTGCCACTAAATATGTTAATTATATTTTTGGTGTCAGGTGCAGTAGAATGAATGCATATATTCACCAAAAGACATGTAAGAATATTCAGAAGCATGGTCAGTATAACCACAGACATGATACAGCCTATATGTTGGTCAACACAATTACATGTCCATATTATCTCTCCCTCTCTCTCTCTCTCTCTCTCTCTCTCTCTCTCTCCCCCACCTCTCTGTCCCCACCCATCTGTCAGTCTCTGTATATCCCTTCTCTCAACTTTTAGACTTGAGTAGAAACCCCTCTGTTGTTACTGTATCTGGGGTACCAAACTATTCTTTGTGGTTCCTTTATACTCTTCCCAAACCTTTGTAAATAATCCCTTAATAATCTCTCCTCAAATTAACCAATTTGAGTGTGCCTTATCTTTCCTAACAGGACACTGACTACTATAATATCTATAGTTTCCCAAGTTTGATCAGATGCTTTCAACAGAATATTCCTGTGACGTGTTCTTCCAGATGTAGTTTCAATTTTTACTATTTTGTTCAAGTAAAATGGATTTGGTAGTCCCACCCTGAATGTCACCTGATTTATACTCCACACTACTTAGTTTTAATCTATTGTTTCTGCATTTACCAATCCATATGAGAAATTATTGATTAAAAGTTGATGAATATTAAAAAGCTGATGAATTAATATCATGTTAAAATTGTTTTGATTCGTAGATGCTTTGCTTTTGAAAAATATTATGGTTCTGAAGTTGGAAGAACAATATCACAAATTTTACTAATTGAACTCATCAATGTGGAAGATTTCATTTTTCATTCTATGAGAAAAAAAATGAAGAGGAAATTATTTCCCCTGAATTCAAGTGTTCCTAAACATTGTACTATTCAAAGTGTTGTTTTATGTTTTTATTTAAAGATTCAGCTTTATGTTTATACACTTAGAAACAGAAGCAAAATTTATAAGACAGTCATTTCAATTTTCAAGGTAAGTCCAAGGTCCATAGCAGTTGGAAAGCAAAGCAAAAAATGATCACAGAATCTAGATGTCCCCCTGATGACCAAATGTTAGACACTGAGGATGAATAGACAGTACAGTAGGGAACCTGTTCTAATTATGACCTGTTACAAATGTTGGTGCTTGAGCAGTGTGTGTGTTTGTGTGTGGAGGGGGTGTGTATGGTGACCCAGCAAGGCAGGATACCTGATGTCCTCTCAGGTTTCAGATTTTAACACTACCAAGTTAAAAATAGAACCACCATACGATTCAGCAAACCCACTACTAAGTATATATCAAAAGGAAATGAAAAGTGGATCATTAAGAGGTATTTACACTCCCATGTTCACTGCAACATTATTCACAATAACCAAGATATGGAAACACCTAAATGGCCATCAATGAACAAGTGGATAAAAATTATGGCATATACATATAATGGAATATTATTCAGGTAAAAAAAAAAAAAAGGAAATCCTATCATTTGAGACAACATGGATGAACCTGGAGGGCATTATGCTGAATGAAATAAGCCAGACACAGAAAGACAAATTCTGTTTGAACTCACATGTGGAATCTAAAATAGATTCACAGAAGCAGAGTAGAATAGTGGTTACCAGTGGAGGAGCAAGGAGGGAATGAGATGGTCAAAGGATATAATATTTCAATCACGCAAGATAAATGAGTTCTGGAGGGGTAAGTACAGCATGGTGACCATAGCTAACAATACTGAATTGTATACTTGAAATTTGGTAAGAGGACAGATCTTAAAATAAATCCTTTCAACACACACATGCATACACACACACATTAAATATAGAGACGATGGATGTGTTATTTAACCTGATTGTGGTGATTTTTTTCACAATGTGTACATATGTGAAAACTTCAGTTGTATAGCTTAGATATATACAATTTCTATATGTACACAAAAATATGTTAACATTACTAAGCTGTCCTTTCTACCCTTCCTCTCACACACATCACTTTTATATTCTCCACATTTCTCAAAAACAATGAAAGTGTGTGTGTGTGTGTGTGTGTGTGTGTGTGTGTGTGTGTGTTTGCACATGCATGTATGTTTGAGTTTGATGGGACTACTTTCTTCTATATCTTCTCTTCAGTTCAAATGTAATGGGAATAAAATTCATGAGATAGACACTGCTAGGTTCTCATACAATCTAGATGACTGAGAAATTATTTCCATCTTGTACACCCAAGCTCCCTATTACCTATACTAAGGCTTTGAGACTTCTTTGGTCAATAGAAAAATTTAGTTTTCATTGATCGTTTTAAAGATTGCTTTAGAAAGAAACTAATCATAGAGCAGCAAGCCAGTTAACATAATGTAACCTAAGGACATGCTTAATGCCGCTAGAAATAACATTAAAATCATCAAGTTAGAGAAATATTATGGAAGAAATTATCTTCCATTTTCCTTAAGTTTGAACCTATGACTTTTGTCTTCCAGTTTAAAACTTGGTAATCCTTTGTCTGCAGGTCTACTCTATTATTGCTATTAAAAACTTTATTATTTTTTAAAGATTTTATTTATTTATTTATTTATTTATTTATTTATTTATTTATTTATTTGACAGAGAGAGAGACAGCCAGTGAGAGAGGGAACACAAGCAGTGGGAGTGGGAGAGGAAGTAGCAAGCTCCCAGCAAAGGAGCCTGATACGGGACTCGGTCCCAGAACGCTGGGATCACGCCCTGAGCCAAAGGCAGATGCTCAACAACTGAGCCACCCAGGTGTCCCTGCTATTAAAAACTTTAAATAAGCTCTGGAGATGTGCTATACAACACTGTACCTATAGTCAACAATAATATATTGTACACTTAAAAATTTGTTAGGAGGGTAGATAGAACGTTAGGTGCTCATATCACAATAAAATAAAATTTTAAAAACTCACATTAATTATGTTTACCTCAGGCCTAGAAAATTATATTCAATTTGCTTTTGATGTTATCTAGAAAAAAAATAATTTTTAACTGTTTAATGGAAGAGAGAGACTGGTAGTTGTATGTAATGTTAATGTTCCCATTCTCATTAATAGATTACCATTTTACATCATTCCAGTGATATGCCTAAGTAAAGCACTCCATTTTCCAGCCTCTCATTTTACCATGTGAGCATATCGTGACCAGTTAGATGAATTTGAATAGGTTATGTGCTACTGTTCCTTAAAAATAGGTATCATTCTTTTCTGTTCCAGCTTTGCATATAAAATTCATTTACTTTTCACTTAAGCTTTACCAAACAAATTTGGAGATTTTATGTATTTTTCTGGTTTTTGACATATCTCCTATTGTTAACTTGTGAAAAAGGAGTGAAACAACTAATGACTGTAAGATTTAATTAACAGTTGGGCAAATATTGGATGCCAGTCATTGTATTTTATGCTTTTGAAAACAGGTTATTTATTAAAGATAGATATTATTGTCCACATAATACAAATGCAAGATCGCTGCATGAACTACTTTCAAAAATTAATCAAACAAAGCTAAACAACTTAAAAACAGTATTAAGAAACTTAGTATTCTAGTTGAAGCAAAGGTAATTTAAAAAGATAAATTTGTAAAAATAAACCTATATCTTTTACTGAAAAAGGTATATAAAAAAGTTACACTTTTATAATACTAAAATATGCTAGCCCTATTATCTAAAAATGGAAGTGTTTCTTTCAAAAAATAGTAATGTCCTTGATATTCTATATGGAAAACCCAAAAGAATCCACCCCAAACTATTAGAAGTTATAGAGCAACTCAGTAATGTGGCAGGATACAAAATCAATGCTCAGAAATCAGTTGCATTTCTCTACACGAACAATGAGACTGAAGAAAGAGAAATTAGGGAATCCATCCCATTCACAATAGCACCAAAAACCATACGTTATCTCGGAATTAACTTAAGCAAAGTCATAAAGGATCTATATTCTAGGAACTACAGATCACTCTTGAAAGACATTGAAGAAGACACAAAAAGATGGAAAAATATTCCATGCTCATGGATCGGAAGAATTAACATAGTTAAAATGTCCATGCTACCCAGAGCAAGCTACACTTTCAATGCTATCCCGATCAAAATACCAATGACATTTTTCAAAGAACTGGAACAAATAGCCCTTAAATTTGTGTGGAACCAGAAAAGGCCCCGAATCACCAAGGAATTGTTGAAAAGGAAGAACAAAGCTGAGGGCGTCACAATGCCGGATTTCAAGCTATACTACAAAGCTGTGATCATAAAGACAGCATAGTACTGGCACAAAAACAGACACATAGACCAATGGAACAGAATAGAGAACCCAGAAATGGACCCTCAGCTCTTCGGGCAACTAGTCTTTGATAAAGCAGGTAAAAACATCCAGTGGGAAAAAGACAGTCTCTTCAATAAATGGTACTGGGAAAATTGGACAGCTACATGCAAAAGAATGAAACTTGACCACTCTCTCACACCATACACCAAGATAAACTCCAAATGGATGAAAGACCTCGATGTGAGACAGGAATCCATCAAAATCCTAGAGGAGAGCATAGGCAGCAACCTCTACGACATCAGGCAAAGTAACCTTTTTCATGACACATCTCCAAAGGCAAGAGAAACAAAAGATAAAATGAACTTGTGGGACTTCATGAAGATAAAAAGCTTCTGCACAGCCAAGGAAACACTCAAAAAAACTAAGAGGCAGCCCATAGAATGGGAAGATATATTTTCAAATGACACTACAGATAAAAGACTGATATCCAAGATTTACAAAGAACTTCTCAAACTCAATACACAAGAAACAAATAAACAAATCCTAAAATGGGCAGAAGATGTGAACAGACATTTTTCCAATGAAGACATTCAAATGGCTAACAGACACACGAAAAAATGTTCAAAATCATTAGCCACCCGGGAAATTCAAATCAAAACCACACTGAGATACCACCTTACGCCAGTTAGAATGGCAAAAATTGACAAGGGAAGAAGCAACAATTGTTGGAGAGGATGTGGAGAAAGGGGATCCCTCCTACATTGTTGGTGGGAATGCAAGTTGGTACAGCCACTCTGGAAAACAGTGTGGAGGTCCCTTAGAAAGTGAAAAATTGAGCTACCCTATGATCCAGCCGTTGCACTACTGGGTATTTACCCCAAAGATACAGACATAGTGAAGAGAAGGGCCATATGCACCCCAATGTTCATAGCAGCATTGTCCACAACAGCTAAATCGTGGAAGGAGCCGAGATGCTCTTCAACAGATGACTGGATTAAGAAGATGTGGTCCATATATACAATGGAACATTATTCAGCTATCAAAAAGAACGATTTCTCAACATTTGCTGCAACATGGATGGCACTGGAGGAGATAATGCTAAGTGAAATAAGTCAAGCAGAGAAAGATAATTATCATATGGTTTCTTTCATCTATGGAACATAATAACTAGGAAGATTGGTAGGAGAAGAAAGGGATAAAGAAAGGGGGGTAATCAGAGGGGGGAGTGAAGCATGAGAGACCATGGACTCTGAGAAACAAACTGAGGGCTTCGGAGGGGAGGGGGTGGGGGAATGGGATAGGCTGGTGATGGGTTAGTAAGGAGGGCACGTATTGCATGGTGCACTGGGTGTTATACTCAACTAATGAATCATCGAACTTTACATCAAAAACCAGGGATGTACTGTATGGTGACTAACATAATATAATAAAAAAAATTATTATAAAAAAATAAAAAGAAAAAAGAAAAAAATAGTAATGTCTTTATTTGAATGCTTCAAAATAGGTGTATGCAAAATATGCCATGGATTAGTTGATATTTAAAATATTTCTTAATTTCTGTATATATTATTACCTAATTACCAATAATTTTAATTTCAGTAATACACATTTGTTGATAGCAAACAATGTTCTAGATACATGCAAGGTAACTAATACTAGTTTCATTCATATAATTTCATTGCTTATGAAGACATAAGATTTTTGTTTTGTTTTTTAATAACAATAATAAAAAATAACAATGACTTAGATTTAATTTTTAAAACTCAGTCTTTCAGCAAATACCATCCTCATACTGTATTCCTCTTGTAAGACTTCTTCATCTGGATAACTTTCATCACAGCTCAGTTGATACAATCAACCTATAGTTATTTTCCTTGTAAGTACTTCTTCCAAGTTTCCATATCTTAAGTTAGGAATTTCTCAGTTTTCAGTATAAACCAAGCACTCCCATAAAGCCCATGCTTTTGTGAGATACACTTTGCAATACATCTTTACTCTACCCTTCCTTCATGTCAATATTCTGAACTACATAGAATACTGATCTGCTATTTCCTTTCCATGTTCATTGTAACACCTTGATGGATATGTACACAAAAGCAACTATTTTCTAATTAATTTTCTTCTTTAGCCTCCTATCCAACAATTCCATTCTAACATGAATATTGCATCCTGTCATTTACCTGCTTAAATAGTACCAATATCTCTTGTTCCAAAAATACCCAGGTCAAACTACTCAACTTACAAATTAACACTCTCCAAAAGTGAATCCATTCTTTTTAACCAATCTTCTACTATTCCCTAAAATAAAACCTTCTTTCCAACTCTTTCAATTTACCCCTT